>NC_061131.1:14989599-15296561 GCF_905220365.1 Vanessa cardui
ATGTATTCGCAAATACGCGAGGCTGTTACTTAGTAATTTTTCAGAGCAGAAAAACTCAAATAAATATTTATTTATTACGAAACAATTCAATAGTGCGTCAAGATTGAGTTTTAGTTAATGTGATATTCGTAAAAAAATATAATTAAACTTATATTGTAGGAAGATGATTTTAACTTTAAAAGTTGTTTTCAAATATACTAGTTTTATATTGCAATAACTTAAAACGACAAGCATTGCCTGAACATCGACTTTTAGTGAACATCGAAATATTTACTCATAATGTGGTTAATACTCATGTTATTAAAGTATTCTTTGCTCGGTATTTATTATTCGAAAATATTATTTAAGGATTTTGCTCAACGTCATATTGCGTACGATACGACATCACTTCAATTAATTATTTATATTGCAACTAGTGCCAAATATATGTAACTATGTGCCAGTTCATAAACCAAATATATTTACTGTTTTAATTTAATTACGAGTAAGTGGGAATACGACTGAGCTAAGCGTTTACAATACAATCAGACCAATGGTTGCGTCATAAATAATTGTCTTAATTGATATGTTATATATGTATATAATTTCAATACATACCAACAAACCATTTGAAAAAATATAAATTCTCCTCCATTTAAAAATTCTTAAATAAATTCAAAATGTTATCATAATGTCAGTAATTATAAAATCACTTTTGACGAATGTAATAACGATTGGAACGATTATTATAACGCGATCAGTGTGGACCAAACATCTCGAGTTGTGTAAGCTCAGTCAGATTTCGCCCTTATAGTTATAGATAGTTTTACTTGCTGAATCCAAAGGCCAGTACCTGTAGCATAATACTCATCAACGTTTAATATTGTATAATTTTTATTCTTATCTGTGAAATAATAATTAGAATAGAATGATCTTGTCATTGTATACATTCGTATATTATTTTCATTCGAGCGCCGTAAGAGCATTTGCAAAAACAGTGCGAATTCGTGTAAGAAACGTAGGCTTACCAGACCTGTGTCTGTCGTGATGACAATATATATAATTAAGTATAACGCTATCCATTTAATTAAGTTGACTCCGTGTGTTTAATGTGAACGTAAATACGTACAAAAGAGTACACGTCGACTTCAGACATCTAATTTCATGCTTCCAACGCGGAGATTGCTTTTCGGCTATGAACCGATGCACTCTCGGTCAACTTTTCATATTAGCCTCAGTATTTAACGACTTTAGTGTACTAAAATATTCATATACCATCGTCATTTTTGTTAATCTTAATAAAGTACTATTAGAATATTTAAACTTCTCGTATTTTAGTATTAAGCGAATAGATAGATATATAACTTAAGTTTAAAGCATTCCATAATACTTCTATGGGATCTCCGCTGTGTTTAAAAAACTTTTGAATAATCCAAAGATTAGTAATACAGGTGTAAATAATAATTATTGTACATATATTAAAAAAATATCTGTAAATATGATCGCTTATAAAATCTAACAGTATAGTTTATATGTGGAGGCGCGCCGGAAGCGAGCGCCGCGTATGAATATAAGAGACAATAATGAATGAACATCTGTTTATTAAAATCGATATATTTATAGCCGTAATTGTAAATCGAAAATAATATTCCCATGATGTGATCGTTACCAGCGAACTCTGTGTTATTTATTTCTTAAAAGTAATAACGAGGTTTATTAGGATTATTAAAAAAAATATAAATGTTTACGAATTTTCATTGACGATTTACATAGAAAGTAGATAGCAACACGACTCACGCATCGACTATTCGAAGTACTTAATTTGTATACAATTATCGATTGGTTAAGTAGCAACGCATTTGAATTAATCAAACGCTAATAAATAAAAACGATCATTTTTCATTCTTCCATACAACGTACGTTAGAACAGAAAGTTCCTAAGCCTAATACTTTTAAGAGATACCTAATGATTTATCTATATTATTTTGTATTCATAAGTAGATAAATATAATTTTTAAAGGTTTCAAATCAACGAATTACGTAATTTATTGCAAACAGTACACTTCTTGTTTAGCATAATGATAAATTGTCCATTGAGACAGTATTTGAGCACATTTTCGCGTTATTAAATTGTAGCTATATGTATGGCTCGGCACTAAGTCCATTAAAGTGTTAACTTTGTTGGCTAATAGGATGGGATCGACTTGTTGATTAAATAATACTATTTTATTTCGAATATCTGTACAAAACTCGGTTATTTTAATTTTATTATACACTTCTATAAAATACACACCTTTTTTTATCTCGCAACTGCTATTGTTGGTTATTGTTTTTTTATAAGTTCTTATTAACTATGGACACTCTTTCAAGTCGATCCTTGGTCCAATCAGTATTCCGCTAACATAAAAAAACCGCGCAATTACCAAATCGTTCGTAATTTAAATAAAATAAAAAAATATTGTAAAATTAATAATAATTGGATTAAGCGAGTCTGTTTGAAAATGTTTCATATTTTATTATGTATAATTTTAATATAAGTGATTTCCAAATTATCACCGGTGGGCTAGATAAACCAAAGAATAATTAGTTAACGAGATATGATGTGGAAAATTGTAATATATAAACCTCCCATCATCATTAGTTTAGTTTTAAGTTTTGTGCCAAAAATAATTTTAAAGCTTCGAGTATATTTTATATGCAATGTAAACTATATTTTTCAAATTTGAAGGGCATTATGTACTATGGCATTATTTAGTTATACTCTTGTGCAATATAATATTGCAGAGAAAAAAATCTTCCTTTTATATATATTATATATATATAGTTTTAGATGTAACTTTAGGCCAAAGTGAATTCCTATTGCCATAATGTTTGTTGTAAAAGTGCAGCGACTGTTCGTAGGTTGCTACTCTTGTTAAAATAAGGTAACTCTAGATTGTTAAACGTAACCATAGATTAACATGTGTTAAAATATTGCCTATATAAATTATAGTAATTCATTTTACTTGATATTATAATGTATATTGAATTTATGAATATTAAAAATATATATATTGACATTTCAATGCAATTAAGTTATTTTATTTTTCTACTGTCATGGAGTATTCATCTGTTTATTCATTCACAGGTACAAACAGAATACAATCACAATTTACACTAAATTTTACAATTTTTAGATAGATTGCATTCCTCAGCATGTGTACACGGCGAGCTCGCAACAATTATATTAACTGTCTTCTCTTTCACAAAACAATCAAAAACTAATAAACTACAGTAAATATATCAATTTAAATGAATTGGAACTATGTAACACAGATAGCCAAACTATCCAATAACATTGAATGCTTATAGCCAAACCACTTAAAGAAAACCACCAAGAAAACATATATTATTCGGAAAGGATTTTGAAATATTTTATGCTTAACTAGCGACCCACTCGATTTTTCTTGTTTATTTACTGTATTGTCCATGTAATAAATACAAAAACCTCTCGAATCACTCTACCTATTAAAAAACCGCAACAATATGCGTTGCGTAATTTTAAAGATCTAAGCATACATAGGACAGACAGCGGTAAGCGACTTGGTTTTATAATATGTAATAAGGTACATAAAATTGCTAATATTGGGAATACCTTGAATATTGTACATAAATATACCATCAGTATGCCATGAGTCGAGTCGAGATGGCCTAGTGGTTAGAACGCGTGCATCTTAACCGATGATTGCGGGTTCAAACCCAGGCAAGCACCGCTGTTTCATATGCTTAATTTGTCTTTATAATTCATCTCGTGCTCAGCGGTGAAGGAAAACATCATGAGGAAACCTGCATGTGACAAATTTCATAGAAATTCTGCCACATGTGGATTACACCAACCCGCATTGGAACAGCGTGGTGGAATATGTTCCAAACCTTTCCCTCAAAGGGAGAGGAGGCCTTTAGCCCAGCATTGGGAATTTACAGGCTGTTGTTGTATATATATATATAACTCTAGATTTATATATAAGGGGGCATTTATTAACGATCACAAACACGGCTCTTTTTCTGTTTTTTAACGAAACGGCTTAACTTATTTTGGATACGGTTTTCACTGATATATGAGTAACCTCGAAGTTATTATATTGCGTTTGTTTTATTAAAACCAACATCTAAAACAAATTAGGCAGTTAGAAAAAATCGTCTAAACATTTGAAAATATACTGTCAAGTCGATTTGTTTTTTTTTTTTTAATTTTAGTTAAGTCTGTAAAATACTGATGATTAAAAGATAGTGAAAAAAAAATTAAAAGAAGTGGTAAAACAACAAAGTCCAACGTAAATTTAGCTCCAATTGACATCGTCAAAAATATGAAATAGGGTTCAGCTTAGGCTGGCCGTAGTTTGGTTACAGTTTAGTTAAAAACATTTTTCAAACATTACTTTCATTTAGTTGGAAAGATAGTTAGACTTTTTAAGTAAATATAGTTTTTTTTTGTCAACGCTTACAATAATTATTAAGTAGTAAGTAAGTAAAGTCACGATGGAGATCGAACGGTGCGGTCGAGATCGAAGGAATATAATCATTATAGGAACGGTTAGTTTTTTTAAAACAAAAAGTAGATACTTACATATTTTAACAAACTTTGCGATGAACATTCTCGTATAAGTCATCTATGAAACAAGAAAAAAAATCAATCAATCGACATATCAATTCCAGAGTTGCGCCTGTGATGCTACAAGAAGGTGAAGATGCTACCTGGCAGTCATACCTACACAAATTTAATATTTCAATCATATAATAATAGGGTCGTTTGATTGGAGGCTTTGAGTCCTGCGAACGGAGTCGCGAACATTGATGATTTTTGTAATAAATTCCCTACTTTCATATTATTACAAAGGAAAGAAATATTTACCTCAGAAATCATCTTTTTTCATATGAGTATTATTTGTGTTTTTATTTATTCCAATAGTTTAACTGTGCTACAACATTATCATGGTACATATTAAAAAATATATTTTTTTTACTTACTTTGAAACTATATATAGTTTTATGGTTTTACTTAGTTTAATTGAGATATACATATAAGAATAAAATATTATAATAAGATTGATTTCGTTTTTCATACGTGTCGGGCTGTTAAATAATTTTAATTTATAAATCTTTCCTAAAATGCTTACACTGGTATTACAATAGATATGAATAACATTCAAAACTAATATAAATGATCACCATCGATAATTACTATGGGAAAGATGAAATCAAATTCACGACCTCCATTAGTTATTTGTAAATTATCCTAAAAATATACAAGAATATACTCGAATCTCAAATTAACATTAGTAAAACAGTAAACTGCGATGTTTTGGGGAATCTTAAGATGGAATAAACTGTTTATAGAAAAAACTAAAAATTAACTAATATCTTGTCATAAATTACTATAAATGTGTCATCAATGAAAACAATACAAAATGTTTAAATAAAGAATTAATTCTCACATTCAAGCCGTTATCATGTTCTTCAATACTTTCTGAAGAAATTTCATGTAAAATAGTCGTGGATACTTTTGCTGTTAACAACACAACTATTAACCTTTAAATGCAGGAGGTCCCTTTTTTAATAATTTAGTAAATATTCTAAAACTATATTTTAATTATCACCAATGCGACGTACTTACTTATTTCTTCAAATTAGCGCGAAAACGTACGACCATAGATAATACATTGTACGGCGTACCGGTAACGCTATTCATCGACAAAAACTTAAAAAGTTTAAAACAGGTATGTGTAAAGTGTTGCAAAAAGAAAAAATAGAATTTTTCTTCTTTATGACTTAAATTATAATGTTAGAATAAATATCCCGTAAAGATTGTTCTTAGACTTCTTAATTAATTTCTTTTGATCGTTTAATGAACAAAAAAAATGTATTTCATCTAATGATATCTTTATTATACGAATATAAATAACATAACAAATTATTAACTTTTAATATCTGAGATTATAATTATTTTATATGATATACCATTCAAAACACGTTTTTATGTGTATTTTGCCTTTTAGATTATAGGAGATAACTATCGCTGGTAATAGTAAGTAAAGTAAATAAATAAATAAGTAACTAGTTTTAGTTCATATTTGTATGTATTTAATGTTGTTAATTCTTATGTTAATAAAAAAAAATTCAGTCATTTGATTCATCCACTGGTAGCACTTTATATTAAATGACAATGTAAATGTCAAGTGTCAAACGTCACCTGTCTGCCAGTACCAGTCAGCACTCAGTTGACAAATTGTCGCAATTATGTCAACATCATTTGTTCAAACCAGCAGTTTTGCGACAAAATTACTTTAAAAATTATCATATCGACCTAAGTACATGCAGTTTCTCTGTAAATTAGTACATATATTTATTTTCATATGTAACAATAATGGGCGGTAAAAAGCAGAGCCAAAGAACTAAGAACAATGTTCGAGTGAGTGCAGGCATCAATATTATCTTTTCTTCACACAACTATTTTGCACGACCATACAATAGTCGTTTCTTTCCAATTATATCGTTTAGAACAATCTTTATATCACTGCGACAGCATTTCTTGAAAAGTTTAAAAAGTAACCTATATAATTAAAGTATATTCGTTACAATTTTACAAACTGTCTAAGATCCACGATTGTCCTCTTCTTTCAGCCTTCGAGCAGCGGTCGGAGCGCAGAACTCTTAAGTAATACAATTAAAGTGGACTCAACATTTGGAGTCTTAGGCCAAGGCAAGCCTCTACCGGTGCTATTCTCAACTCTCTCAAGTGTATCCAATATTGACCTAGGTCTCAGCCCTGAATTCTCAATATGTTTCAAGAAGCTTAACAAAAAGGATCCTATTACTAAAACAAAGGTAATGTAAACAACACTAAACAATTAAGTAAATTTTAACTGCCCCTATTAATACATTCTCAAATATAAAAATTGAACAGTAAGTGCTTTATTTCACAACTAAATGAAATTCTGGAAGTGGTTGCCATAATGCTTCTGCGTTTTCAACCAGCCAGTCTGTTTCAGTTGCTTGTAAATATAAAAAATGATAGTGAAATTAGTGCGACGAAATAAAAAATACAATAGACATTTTGCAAATTTATATATTAATTTCCAGGCTCTACAGGAATTGACTGAACTTGTAAAAAATAGCAATGTTGATGAAGTGGTAGCAGCTTTACCGAGCTGGGCTCACTTCTACCAAACTTTGATTATTGACAGTGATAGGAGAGTGCGGGAAGCGGCTCAGGTATAAAATGAAAATAACATTTTCTTGCTTTTTGGCTTTTAATTTTCATTTTATTATTAAATACTTACTTTTAAGTAGTGCATATATTTTGGAGCCTTGATATTTACCAGTAAAATTACACGGAAATTTCAAGTAGAATAAAATATGACAAACAATAATGAATATGTAATGTTAGAATGATAAGACAATTTATTTACTTTCTATAATCACATGTCATGAAGCCGAATAGAATAGCCAATACTGAATTAGTTGGAAATATAGATGTGGGATAGTAAGTGTATGTGTTCTGTTGGCTCGGGCGGCAGCTGTGCCACGGCGCGCTGCTGGCGGCGAGCGGGCGGCGCGCGGCGCCCCAGCTGCGGCGCCTGCTGCCCGCCTGGCTGCTCGCGCGCCACGACGACCACGCGCCCGTCAGCGCGCAGGCGCACGCGCAGCTCAAGGTACGCTGAGTGATTGTGACTGCAGTGGAAGTGATAGAGTGCTACTCGTAATATTATGAAATATATAAAATATAATTATTCATTATGTAAAATTAGCATGGTTGTATCAAGCACATATTATTCAGTGGCTAGTACCCTACATATTATGATGAAATATTACCTCTCAATGCACAATCGAGGGGTAATATTTCATCCCCCACATATTTAGATTTCACTTATATTGTATTAATAATATTTAATGGGATAATACATTTATGAGAGAAAAAAATAAAATGAATATTACTTGTGAGATGGCAACCTTTAGTCTAGGTGTGATTTTGAGTCTTGGATTTTATTTATGCACTGTCTTTTTTACCCTGACTCTTCACACCACCATCACACTTGCCTCACGAGTCCTATGGAATGCTTTTGGGTGCTTATTTAACACTACTATCAAAGTCAAAGTCAAAAACCTTTATTCAAAATAGAAGTGTTTACACATTTCTATTGATTGTCGAAAATCTACCACCGGTTCGGAATGTAATACCTTTATACCTCAGACCTGAGAAGAACCGGCGAAAGAAACTCAGCGAGATTTTTTTTTTTTTATTATGTCAATTTATAATTTACAACAATAAACATATTCTTGTTATTTGAAACAGCCTAGAGGCGATCATCTCATTCCCAAGGTGTGCAGTCAACTAGAAAGTCATTAGTGCTTTAATATCCTTTAGCACACAAACGCTCTTTAACGATTCTTTTGAATTTTATAATTGAATATTGTTGAACGTTTTCTGGGATCCTGTTGTAAAAACGTGTACATTGCCCCAAAAAAGAGTTACTAACCCTGTGTAATCGTGTACTAGGCGTAACAAGTTTATTCTTGTTCCTAGTATTAATCGAATGTACGTCACAATTTTCAAAAATCATTTATATTTTTGCGTACATACATAACATTATCAAAAACAAATTGAGAAGCGACAGTCATTATTTTAATTTCTTTAAATTTACATCTTAACGAATCTTTTGGGCCCAGGTTATAAATTGCACGAAAAGCCCTCTTCTGCAGTACAAAAATAGTATTAATGTCAGCTGCATTACCCCAGAGTAGGATGCCATACGACATAATACTGTGGAAATAGCTAAAATACACAAGGCGAGCTGTATCCACATCAGTCAAGAATCTAATCTTTTTTACCGCATAGGCTGCAGAGCTGAGTCTATTTGCCAATCTACTTATATGGGGGCCCCATTGGAGCTTAGAGTCAATTGTCATACCAAGGAACTCTGTTGACTCTGATACATCTAATGCTTCCCCGTTTAAAAGTACATTCGTTTTGACACATCTTACATTGGGAGTAGTGAAATTAATACATTTTGTCTTTTTACTATTTAACATTAAATTATTGACACTAAACCAATGTACTATTTCCGAGAGAGCATTGTTCACATCGTCATACATTAAAAGACATCTTTTTATTTTAAAAATTAAAGAAGTATCGTCAGCAAACAATACTATCTCGAGTTTATCACCTAAGAGATGTGGTAGGTCATTTAAATAAACAAGGAAGAGAAATGGACCAAGAATTGATCCTTGAGGGACCCTCACAGTAACCTGAGCCCCGGGAAATCTCTTTCCACTTACATCAACCCTCTGAATCCGATTGCTCAGATACGAAATGCAGCCTGAGTGCAGTGTCCCTGACTCCATAATGTCGTATCTTCCGGACCAAGGTTTCGTGTTGCTCACAAAGGCCTTAGATAAATCACAAAAAATCCCCAAGGCATCCTGTGACTCCTCCCAGGCCTTGTAGATATTTTTTATGAGCTCAATACCGGCGTCAGTTGTCGAGCGACCCCTTGTAAATCCAAATTGTTTCTTGTGTAGCAACTTGTTCTTGTTACAATGTACTAGTATTTGATTTAGTAATAATTTTTCAAAGATCTTGCTAAGAGTTGGTAGTACAGAGATGGGTCTATAATTATTGGGGTCTGATGTACTACCCGACTATCTAATTTAATGTATTATCACTACTAACTTAGAATTTTATTAAACATGAGATGGGCTATTCAATTAAGAATAATATCAAGCCAATGGGCTCCGGCTTGATATCATTCTTAATTGAATAGCCCATCTCATTACCTAACACACCTAAAGTAAAATGTGTGATATAAGTGTAACCAAAATGTTTTATATTTCAGAGCACTTTTCCTGAGAGCAAATTAGGGGAAGCAATCTCGTTCTGTAAATCTGAAATCATAACGTTACTCATTGACAACCTTACGGGCAATGCGGAAGCCATGCTCAGTAAAAAGTTAGTATAAATATTTATAGCTAAATAAAAATACTGATTTTTTAATATTCTCATGGTATTGATTATAAAGTGATGGGACTGTTGTGTACTTCATGATGAGATAGGGATCTGAATTTATAGAAGATAGACCGGGAGATGATAATGACAAAATATTTGGTCATTTGTACCAGTATGGCGGTTCTTCAGGGGTCTAATCACGTAAAGGCAAAAAGGAAAATGATGGTCGTAGCGCTCGCACCGGCGGCCCACTCGCGTGGGCGTTAATCGAACGCGTCGGAAAAATAACGAGTGTCGAACGATTTGTTCCAAAAAATGCTTGTATTTTCAGATAGTCCAAAAAAAAGAAGTAGGCGGTAGCGTAATGCCATACTTCTCGGGTGTGGCTTACAGCCCACCATTCCGACGCGAATGCGTTAATTTTAATAGAACAATTCAACCATTTGTACCAGGCTAATTTTTGCATAGCTAATCATCGTCGAGTAGCCATTCACGAAAATCACCTTGCCATACTTTTCCGACTGTTCCCAATGGCCGCCATACCACTGCAAAGGAGTAATTTTTTTTTATCGCCAAACGATTCGTACCACCCTGAAACTTTTTTTAACAATTCCCTGTATGATCATAAATAGAAGTCTGACAATGCCATACCTGTGGGAGGCGGCGAATGTGAACAATATTTTTTCAAAATCTTAGATTTTATTCGTAATTCGAACGATTTGTACCAGTATGGCACTAATTTTTCCTGTAAGTTTGAGGTTTAACGAATATAAATATAAAGTTTCAAACGCCTAAGTGGCGGCAATCTTGCCTTATAAGCAGATGTTACGTTGTATAATATAGTTATACTATGGGATTATTTTTTTTAGGTTCATTTTTTTCCAAAAGAACCGAATACGATGATGCCATACTGTAACAAATGATTTTATGTCTTGTACCTTGAAAACATGTCGAAAGATAAAAATGAATCTAATCCTGATCTTTGATGAAGTATGGCGCCACTTTTTCCCTCTACTACAAGTATGGCAAATATAATAATAGTCTCATCGTATCGTATAATTTCCAAAAATCCAAATGCCATACTGGTACAAATCATCCAATTTTGTTTTTCTTTTTCACCTTTTAGCTCAAGTCCGACACTCATCCGCCCCATGTTTACAATCTGTAATATTTTTTTTTACGTACAATTGCATCCAAATGACGAGAATACAATGATGCCATGATGTAAAAAATGATTTTACTTGTTTTACAGTCGTATTTTAAAAAGGTGTTAAATAATTAAGTAATTCAAGTATGGCAGCACTTTTTCCCCGTACTAGAAGTATGGGAAATATAATAACGGTCACATTTTACCAAATACTTTCCAAAAATCCAAATGCAATACTGGTACAAATCGTTTGGCGAAAAAAAAAAAAAATTACGCCTTTGCAGTGGTATGGCGGCCATTGGGAACAGTCGGAAAAGTATGGCAAGGTGATTTTCGTGAATGGCTACTCGACGATGATTAGCTATGCAAAAATTAGCCTGGTACAAATGGTTGAATTGTTCTATTAAAATTAACGCATTCGCGTCGGAATGGTGGGCTGTAAGCCACACCCGAGAAGTATGGCATTACGCTACCGCCTACTTCTTTTTTTTGGACTATCTGAAAATACAAGCATTTTTTGGAACAAATCGTTCGACACTCGTTATTTTTCCGACGCGTTCGATTAACGCCCACGCGAGTGGGCCGCCGGTGCGAGCGCTACGACCATCATTTTCCTTTTTGCCTTTACGTGATTAGACCCCTGAAGAACCGCCATACTGGTACAAATGACCAAATATTTTGTCATTATCATCTCCCGGTCTAAGAATAAACAATAGATATTTTCAAATAGTGTATACACATACATTATATTGGTACATTGGTGAAATATTGCAAATTCCAAAGTTTCTTCCAAAGGGAATAGCAGGCTGTGTTTCTATACAATAGCTTTATAATTATGTTGTAATTGGTACAAGAAATACTTTAAGATATGTATTGTTTCTACTTGTATTATTATAATTTATATGTGTAATGATAATTAATATAATAGGATCAACTAATAAAAGTTTGATCATTTAAATTTATATTGAAATAAAATATTACATTACAGACTTGACAACCCCGAGGAACGCGAAATTCAAATCGCGCGTGTTCTATGCAGCAGCTTGAAAGCGCTGGATTTATTTTTAACCGAACTGCCGGACGCCCACGACGACTGGCTGTGGGACGCGATGGGGCCGCTGCTGCAGGCGAATGCATTCTGGAAGCTGGCCGCTCATCAGTCGCAAAATATCAGGTGAGCTCACCGGATCCCGCCGGAGCCTGCCAGCGGTGGGCTACCGGTTTTGCAAACGAACTCCTTGTCCGAATTTTATGCGACACCGGATCAATACGTCAGTTCCCGGGATTCGAGCAACTTCCGTTTCAAATATAAAATTTGTCACCGTCGCATCGAGAGGACGGGTCACCTCCGGTCACCTCGATGCGACGAGTCTCGAGTGTAAGCTAGCCTGCGGCGACAGGGCGGCGTGGTACGGCGCGGCGGGGCGCGCGGCGGCGCGGGGCGGCGCGCGGCGGGCGGCGGGCGCGCGCGCGCTGCGGGCGCTGCTGGCGCGCGCCGAGGGCGGCGGCGTGGCGGCGCAGCGCTGGGCCGCGCTGCTGCACGTCATGCACTGCCGGGAGGTCAGGCGCCGGTTTTGATTTGTTCATTTTAATCGGGAGCTGGAGCGAGGCGAGCTTTTTGGAGCATTCGTGCGAGAGTTTGCGATTGAGGGAGTGGTTATAATTTCTCAGTGCGCCAGTGTCAATGGGCAGCGGTGGCCGCTCGTCATCTGGTGCCAGTATGCCCTATCCGAATAATTGCTGTGAAAAACCGATTTGCAAGTTTACACTACGTTTGCCAAGATCTCCACTTTAGAACACGTTTTCCCCAGTGGTTATCGGTTCTGCAACAAATATGGCCGGCCCACTGCCACTTGAGCTTCCTAATCTTTACGACACTTATCAGCCGTAAAAAATGTTTTTGATGAATCTTATTAAATTTCTAGGAGTGGCACACGTGGCTGGATAAAAAAGATCTACTTATGAAGCGACTTCTGGAAGTTATAGAAAACGGTAATAATTGGCCCTTTCTTTTGAAACTGATATTTTAAATTTTTCTTATTACATTTTGTTGTGTAATTGTTTCTTAATTTTATTGCATAATTTTCATTTTTAATTAATCAGGCGGATGGGGTGACGCTCGGCTATTGTCTAATATGCTGCTGCCGTTGTTGGCCAAGTTACCGGCTGATTTAATAACCAAGGACTTCTACATGGCATTCTTCAGCGCAATTTTTAATGGGTTTGTACAGTAATTTAAATATACCTATAGGCCCATACCCGCTAGGGGCCTAAACAGAGAAAAAATGTTTATATATAAATATATGTATTTTTTACTTCTATATGTAAATTAAGAAAATATAAAAAGACTTTCTTATAATAATACATAATAAAGCCTTTTTAATACACCATAATTGACTGACCTTAAGTGTAAACCTTAAGTTGGATTTAAACAAAACTTTAGAATAAGTGTTTACTCACTGAATACTTTTACTTTTATACTCTTTATTTTTAGGTTTAACAACAAAATACTAATAAGTTCGAAAAGTGAAAGACAAACCTGGATAAATATTCTAGAAGAATGTCTTCGATATTTGTCGATTCAGCAACACGAATACATCATAGAAGTAGTGACTTTCGTGCATCGGACTTGGCTTGAAAAAATATTTGAATACGCAGACACGCAAGTGAAAAATCACTTAATAAAACATTCGTCAACAACGATGGCATCGTTGGTCAAATATTGGCTCAAACAAACCAAACAAGAAAACAGTGAGAAATACGACCAACTCATACGAAATTTTTGGTTGAACATTGGCTCTACGATAGCTACGCAGATAGACAAATTAACGGTCGACAAAGATGATATCGTGCAATTGATCGAATCACATATGCTTCTATTGCAAACTTTGAAGACAGCCTTCCTACAAGACGGCAAAAAGCAACATCGTATTCAGTTTGCAGATGAAAAGTCGCCGGACGTCGAAGATCCGCCTCCAGCCGTAACAGAGCAATGCGACGTCTCTTTAATAGAAAGATTCGACCACAATTTAAACGAGGTAGTCGAGAGCACTTGCTGCAAATACTTCGACTTTGCTCGCGAGAAACAAGTCTCTCAAGCTGTCTTCACGTCTTTGATCACGCTCATGATAAAATTTGAAAGTAAGAATTTATTCCTGGCGCTGGCGAGACACTTCAATCAAGATTCAGTTTATGGATTGTATGATGCTGTATTGAGGAGCTGGCTGGCCGGCGACACCATGAGATGTAAAGCGCTAGTAGATCTCATATTCATTATTCTCAAATATTTAACCGAGGAAGAACAAGACGGGATGTTCAAGTCTTTTCAACAGGTACGATCGGCGACGCCACTCACTAATGTTAACTCAAACTCAAATTGCTTTAGTCAATATAGAAGTATTACACTAACGTAAAACGACACATTTAAATTTGACGTTCGTTCCGCAGTTTCCTCCATTTGTGGTGGAATGGTGCATATCGCGGACTCTGTCGCACCCGCACCGCTCGTCGGCTGCGGGAAAGAGATGGCTGCGCAGCGACGTCGTTGAGGACACCGTCGTCGCACTTTGCAAGCGAGAGGAGGACAGCGATGCGGATAATATGCTTCTAAAGTGTCTGAGTCCCGACGACACGGGAGGTAGGTCGCATCGATTTAACCAGCAAGTTACAAGCGCGCGCGTACAAGCTAAATGTGGATAAATAGAACAATAATAATATAGCTACACATGTAATGAAATGACATTTCATTATTCCAAATTTGCTGCGCTCCGCGCGTTTTTAATCTGTAACTGAAAGTCAGTTTGCCGCGCATTATGATGGTTGAATGACAGAATGACGGATAACGTTTAGATTATTTGAACTTTGATTTTGTAAGAAAATAAAAATATATAATAGAGGAGGCGATATTAGTGAACTTTAAATGTCGTTTCTTTGTATTTTCAGGTAAGATAAATGTATAATTGTAATAGTTTAATGATAATTGTGATGATATTGTAAAGGCGTGTTAAATAAAACAAATCTTTGTATTTTCAGAGAAACAATTTGTGGTTCATTTTGAGCATCCTCAATAACCTATCTTATACACATACTAGCGGTCGCCCGCGGCTTCGCCCGCGTAGATAACGGTTCATAATCAGTCTTCTAATATCCCTACTGTTGAGGCACGGTCACATTTGAAGAATTACTGCAACCGGCGCTTGGATCTATTGTGATAAACCTCAAATTCGTGATCACAACGCCTCAGCCAGACCAACATCAGCCACGAATCTGATGAGGTTCTTAGGGTCGGAGGCCATTATACCCTCTAAAGACCGGAGTTAGAACATTTTATAGTTCTATCTTTTATAGTTTAGGCATAATACGCAAAAAATCAATCAAATCAAAATTTTTTGGTAGATTTTTTCCTTTTTTGTCCGAAAAACCCAGAATATCTTACGGAACCCTATTTTTTTCAAAATAAAATTTAGCCTATGTTATGCGGGATTAATTTAGCTTTCGAATGGTGAAAGAATTTTTAAAATCGGTCCAGTAGTTTTTGAGCCTATTCATTACAACCAAACAAACAAAGTTTTCCTCTTTATAATATTAGTGTAGATTAGTAGTGCGATAATCCGATGTGCCCGCGCAGAGGCGGCGCTGAGCGAGCGCGGCGTGGCGCGTGCGGTGCGCGAGCTGAGCGCGGCGCCGAGAAGCGCGCGCGCGGCGCGGGCGGCCGCCGCGCTGGCGCCGTGCGCGCTGGCGCTGCCGCTGCACGACGCGCTGTTCCGCGTGTCGCTCGAGCATCCCGTGAGTACGCCAGCTATTTGCGCGTGTTTTATTCGTGGATATTTGGTTCAGTATGAAATATGTTTTATGCTGTCGATCATGAGTGGTATAATAGTCTGATATCAGTAGACTTCGACTGTTCGGATATTTACGTGAAAATTCAATTTTAAGTAAATCTTTTTTAAATTATAGTGTGCAATATCAATTTGTGTAATTCATGGTGATAGTCTCTCCCACTGCTGGGATGCTGACAGGTTATAACTCGATGAATGAATATATAGTCCATTCCAATGACAAAAGGAAACATTTAAAACATATCGTATTTTTCAATATCACAAGTGTTTTGTTGATAATTCCGCTATATGATTAACTACAAACAGTTCTTGATTAATATATCTTCATTTGTAATACAACAATATTTCATTAAACTACATAAATCCACTATAATTTCACTTCCAAAGTAACGAAAACAGTTTTGTCGACTTTCAAGACGCCATTTTTCGATGACGAAAATTTAAAATAAAGGCCTAGACGAAGGATGTTCGCTAAACGAATGTAGACTGAATGAATTTATAGAGATAAAAAATATACATTATTTTAGTTTTATATTAAGATTCATGATAGATATTTTTTAAAATATATATTTATTTAATTGGTTGTAATATATAATATTAATTATTTATTAGAAACGTAAAAAGTTACCTAACGATAGATAAAAAAGTTAATTTTTATACAGTAGGTAAGGTTTTTACATAAAAATAACATTTTTACCAAAAATGTTAAAACAATTATTTTACTGAAAAAAAAAACTCTTATCTCAAAATGTAAATCAGTTTTATGGAAAGCAATTTTATAGTTTTGAAAATAATACAATGGTAAGAAAGACATTCGTCTCTCATCTTTCGTATCTTGTGCACGGGTGCTTATTCAGAATTCTCTAAAGTTTTTTATTACGACCTGGCTTCGTTTAAACGGAAAATTACTTTTAAAATCACAAAAATATATCGTACCGTAGCATTCAGTACCCATTCATTCAATTATTTTCACCTCACTAGTCGAACGCAAATGACATATCAATTCAAGGTCAAAGTTGTTTATTTACCTTTTCTCCTCTTCCCATTGGAATAGACTATAGTGGAACGTATGGGATTTTCTTAAATATACCTTCACATCCCAACCCGAGATATATTAGAGACGCGGGTTAAGTCCGCGGTCAGTGAGTGGTGTGAGTGTAACCGGTGCGGTGTGCAGGCGGGCGGCGCCGGCGTGCGTGCGCGCGCGGCGTGGAGCGGCGCGCTGGTCGCGCTGGCTGGAGAAGCGCGCGGGCGCCTGGTGTCGCTGGCGCGCGCGGCGCTGCACGCACACGTGCACTCGCGGTGAGAACCTCCTCCGTTGCGCCTGCTGGCCTGTCTACTGCTCCTTGCGGCTGGGGAGCTTGCGAGAATATGAGTTTGCTTAGGCCGGGCTAATACTTACTATCCGTCAGGATATCAGGAAATTTTTGTCATTAAACCGGATAGTATTTCGAGTCCCAGTAGCTAACTTGTGCACAGTTCACAATTTGAATTCACAAAAGTTAACAATATTGAAGCTCGAAAGGATACTTAAAGTACGTTTTTTTAAATATCTGAGGCGTTTCTTTGTGTGCATTGTTTGAAAGCTACCAATAACCATTGAAACTACCTATCTAAACTAGCGAATTCAGAGGATTAAATTTAAACAGAAGGAGACCTTCAACTAGTAATCCATCAGGGGCCTGTTCTTCGGCCATTTCTCTTCCATGTACACACACATACAAATATATTATACACAACGATGTATATGCATCGAAAATCGCTAACATACTTATTTAAAAATATACCTTTACTGATATTCATTAATGACGTATTCTTCCAGCACGGATGAACTAGATATGAAACGTATCGAACACGCCGCGTCATTGTGTCCGTATCTCTTTTTATCCGGACTAAATATTGCTCCCGAAAATGGCAGCGAAATAGTATCCCAAACCAAAGAGCTGTTCGAGATGCAAACGCAGAGACCCGAAGTGCCCATTGAAGTGTTCGCGCTGAGATGCGACTGCATCGAGGGCAACATCAATTGTCCTTTCGAGGACGAAAACGAATTCATCGCAACAGTCGTCAGAGATTCGGACAAGGATCACGAGGAGCTCACGAAAAAGGATCTTATATTGTTCCTCAACGAGAGCTTATTCCGCGCTGCCTTCTTGCGAGCTATTCTCTCGAAGAACGCGGTCGCGGATGAAGACGACGATGAGAGCGAATCTTGGTGCGATGTGTTGTTGGCGGAGGAGTACTTCAAAGCGAAGTTGAATCGGGTGCTCTACGAATATGCGGTTCTCAGCGTGCTTTACGACAAATATGCTTTTGTGAGTTTTTAAAAGTTAAAGTCGTAAACTTGAAGATTTAATTTTTTTAAGTAGCAACGATTTTTTTAAGTAGCTACACATATTCGTCTTTACGTACTTTGGTACATGTTTAGAACATTTACTTGAATAGATATTATCTTTCACTCAGCAAAGAGTTTAATATTATGGAAAAGTTTGTATATAATGCAATGTTACATTTAATGTATTATATTCATGTTGTTTAATTTTTTAAAGTTTATTTTTAAAATGAATATTGAATGTATTATTTTTATAATTTATTATGACTGAAAGTAAAGTATTTGTATTATTTCTTGTAGTGGCCTGATTATGAAGTAATAAAAAAAAGTAAAGAACGAATGGAAAATTTAATAGAAGATATTTTATCTGAAATCACACCAGAAACAAAGAATGCAGTCATGTCCTACATACACGAGAACGCGATCACAAAAGGTTACTACTGGTCGTATGCTAAGAAATTATTCGTCGTCAAAATGAATAAAATAGCTCACAGGATTCGCGAGAGTCAAAACGAAACGCCCGAAAGTCAAACAAGCTTCGACGACAGACCGGAAGACGGTAAAGTTTGCGACGAGAAAAGTGAAAAAGAGGACGACTCTGAAACTAGAAATAAGACTCCCGAAAACGAAAGCGACGAGTACCAAAGCGTCATCGAAAACTTGGACATGTCGAAGCTGGAGAAAATGATCACCGGGAGTGGATTCTTCCATAGTTTGCAGGTACCGCGGCGCACCTTACAACGTCGTCATCGAATAGCTTAGAAATATGTAAAGTAAAAAAAGTAAAGTAAAGTAACAGCCTGTAAATTTCCCACTGCTGAGATAAGGCCTCCTCTTCCATTAAGGAGAGGGTTTGGAACGTATTCCACCACGCTGTTCCAATGCGGGTTGGTGGAATGCACATGTGGCAGAATTTCGATGAAATTAGACACATGCAGGTTTCCTCACGATGTTTTCCTTCACCGCCGAGCACGAGATGAATTATAAACACAATTAAGTACATATTTATAGTGGTGCTTGCCTGGGTTTGAACCCGCAATCATCGGTTAAGATGCACGCATTCTAACCACTGGGCCATCTCAGCTCTTAGAATATGTTATAAACCAATAATCCCGGCCCCCCCCGGCAGGCCGACGCGGCGCCGAGCGAGCGGTCGCGCGCGCTGCTGATGCTGCGCAGCGTGTGGCGCGCGCACGCGCACGAGCCCGCCGTGCGCGCGCGCGCCGCCGCCGCGCTGCAGGCCGCGCCCGCCGACGTCGTCATCGACCTGTACTACCAGCACAACCACATCATGCTCTACGAGACGTAAGTTGGGCGCCGTCCCGCCCGCTCGCCGCGCCGCCCGGCCTGACGGCCTCGCTGCCCGCAGGGACCTGACGGCGGCGCCGTGGAGCCAGATCGTCAGCAACGCGGCCATCGTGCAATTCCTGACCGAGGGCGTGCGTTCGCGCGGCTGGGAGCTGGGCGCCCACCAGTGGGACTTCACCACCATCACGCTGTGCTCGCTGGTCACCTCGCTGCGGCTCAGCGCGCATCGTTGGTGGTGCTGCAAGGTGAGTGCCTCCGAAGGGAACGGGTTTCGAACGATGTCGCAAATGTATCTCAATAATTTGTCTAAACATAATGAGGGTCCAATGAAACCTTAAAAAAATCGTGTGACTTTGCGCCACCGGGGACCGAATCTCAAGTAACGTGTTTGACGCGATAAATCGCTCGGGCGTAGGTGGCGATCGTGGCGCGGGCGGTGCTGGAGCTGTTCGGCGCCGTGCACGAGTTCGTGAGCGGGGTGCGCGCGGAGGCGGAGCGCCGGCAGCCGAGCGCGCACGTGCTGGCGCTGCCCACGGAGTGGGCGGACATCTTCGCGCCAGACTTGAATAAAAATCTATTCGAATTACTGATGATAATGCTAAGTGAGTCCGAGTCCACTATTTTACTAATATTAATAGCTTAAGATCCCAGGGCCGCCAGACGTCACGTATTTTCTGACGAATGAAATGTGGAATCAGGAATCAAGGTACGTAAAAACATTACTTACCTCACGTAAATTCTCCAAGCTGATTTTTACGTATATTTTAGGCAATATCCTTAACAATAAGTTGCCAATACTCCCACACACTTTCCGTCGGCCGTATTGCTTTGCAGACGCTTTAAAGCTCCCAAAATAATTCCTTAACTTAACGTAAATTCTGATACCTGAAAATTGGCCGTCTAAGCAAAGTAGCAGGTAGGCATGCGTTATTAGTACATACTAACATTACTTGATCGTCCACATTTCATTCGTCAGAAAATACGTGACGTCTGGCGGCCCTGGGATCTTAAGCTATAAGATAACAGCTATTGAAACGATTTTAGTTATTATACATTACATTTTAATGTAGTCGATCAACTCTACAGCTCGATAAATTATCATGCACTCATCACAAACGAATCGACCCTGTCCCTTGAGCATTAAGTACGTATGACTACGTATGACAAGGGGCACGAAATAGCTATCTGACGTAACGGCGTTTACGTTGCGACAGAGCAGGACGGCAGGCCGATGACGTCGTGCCGCGTGTCGAGCGTGGGCGCGCTGGCGGCGGCGGGCGCGCGGCTGCAGTGGGCGCGCGCGCCGGCCGCGCTGTCGCTGCGCGCCGCGTGCGCCGCCGCCTGCGCCGCGCTGCGCGGCGTGGCGCACCCCGCGCTCAAGTACCTCGCCTTCGCCACGCTCGACCTGCTCGCCGAGCCGCTGGTGCTGCACGACGGTGAGGGCGACCGTTGGATCCGGTCGCTCGACCTTTTAACTGAGTTTTGACGTGACAACGTCTTATAAATTGGTTTGCCGGGTAACACTTCAAGAAACTGCGTTACGCTCCGCTCACGTTATGCGCTCACAACGAGAGCGAGTGAGAGGCACGCCTAAGAGCGAGAGAGACAGACAAAATTCAGTGCGAGATTCTTTGTATAAATTAATTTTTTAAATATAATTCTTTGTATAAATAAATGTTTTAAATTGTTACTATTATTTCATCCTTCTTTCTTCTATACGAATGAATATTCACATTAAAATTATTTTACCACTCAAAGTCGTTGTCACGTAAAACTTTCGCCCGTGTACCGACTTTACAGGCAACCAATGTTTTTTTTATCGTTAGCCGAGAAGCTCGCGGAGTGGTGCGGTCGCGAGGACAACAGCCCGCGGCCGGAGTTCACGCTCACCTACTACGACGAAACTTTGGTGCACCTTCAGGACCTCGTCGACGCTGCCTTGTCGAATATAAAGTGAGCATTCTTTCATTATTTTTAATGGATGCTGTTTTTTTATTACTAACTGATTAAGTCTCTATTACGTAAAACCCAGCAACGTCCATTTAAATTACTTAAAAACTTTTTTATCAGTGTGTGTTAGTTACAAGTATATTATATTATTTTGATTCATGATAAATTTGATGATGACGCGAACAAAAACACGAATGAAGTGCTCAATGTAACGTCCCTTCTTCCTCGGCGTATGTATCGTGCAGCGTGTGTGAGGGGACTTGCGAGATGGTGGCGCCCTCCGACAGCCACAGCGTGGCGCTGGGACACCAGCTGCTGGCCGTGGCGCTGCTGCGGCACTGCGCGCGCGCGCGCGGGGACCTCGCGCAGTTCTACATCGAGCTGCTCAGGTGACCACCTCCTCGCGAATCTGAAGTTTCACGCGCAACGAGTCGGGTTAACCGCGGTACTCACACTCCACCAGGGAGGGCGCGTACGCGGCGGGGCTGATGTCGAGCTGCGTCCGGCTGCTGCCCGCCGACGTGCTCCGCGCCGCGCTCGAGGGCACCGAGCGGCCGTCGCTGCCGGCGCGATGGCTGCGCTGCTTCTCCGAGCTGCCCGCCCTCGACGTTTACAGTGAGCGACTAGTCGATACGCGATACCAGCCGATCGGGCGATAGCGAGCGAGGGTGTAACGGTACGCGGCGGCCGGCAGAGCGCTGCGACGGCGAGACGGTGAGCGCGCTGGCGTGCGCGGTGCTGGCGGAGACGCTGGGCGGCGCGGCGGCGGGCGAGGCGCGCGGCTGGTGCGGCGCGCTGGGCGTGCGCGCGGCGGCGGCGCTGCGGCGCGTGGTGCGCGCGGCCGTGGCGCCCGCGCTGCGCCGCCGCCTGCTGCTGCAGCTGCGCGACCGCGCGCACGAGCTGCCCGACTCGCAGGTCACCATCCAGTGGTCGCGCGCCGAGGTGCGCTGCGAGCTGCAGCTGGAGGAGCGCACGCTGGAGCTGACGGTGCAGTTCGCGGAGGAGCACCCGCTGGTGCCGCCGCAGGTCACGGCGCCGCCGAACTCGCCCGCGCCCGACACGCAGTGGATCGTGCTCTACCTCGCCTACCAGGTGCGCGCCGCTACCTCCCCCCCCAAGCCCCCCCGCGCCCGTTGTCGCCGCCCGGTGTGACCACGGCTCGTGTTGCAGAACGGCACGCTGCTGAACGCGCTGAAGATGTGGATCAGCGCGGTGACGGCGCGCGTGCAGAGCTCGCCGCAGTGCTACATCTGCTACTGCCGCATGCACCCGTCGACGGGCCGCCTGCCGACCGTGCCGTGCCACCAGTGCCGGAACAAGTTCCACTCGCCTTGTCTGGTGCGCCCCGAGCTGTCGTCGCTTATACGTCCAGTTGGAAGTAAAACGTACTAATTTGTCGTTTATTTCCTTTTGCAGCGGAAATGGTTCTCCACTAGCAACAAGTCCAATTGTCCTCTCTGTCGTACGAAATTTTGATAAAGCCCACCATCCTTCGGCTCGAGCGATGTCAGGACGGCGCGGCTGCAGAGCACATGCGCGCAAATCGTCCAACACTCAAACTCCTTCCAACTATACCAAATACATTACCGAAATGTACTCGTTGTTTGATATTTGTGATAACCTAACACAAAATTGAGTAATTTTATTACGAACATTTTGTTGTTTTCTTTTATACTATGATATTTTTTAATTTCGGGATTTAAATAGACGTAATCATTATCACTGTATTATAAAAACATATCATGTCATTTTAAAAAAAACACTCACGATTCACATTTACCTAACTGCGACCGCGCAATTAACTGGTGTTAGGTATGTTATCTAGATGTTATATTCAACACAGCCGTCTTCAATCGTACCTACGTTTTAAATGAAATTTTGGAATAAAAAACGAAAAAAATTGTAAAATTAAGATATAAAGCGAAGATGTTGCAGAGAAGTTTGTAATATACGGAAGTTTCCAAAGTGATTTTACTTGTAACTTTCGCCTTTATAGTCGCTGTTTTCAAAGTGTATCCTGTATTTCCTAACAGGCAGTATATTGCCAGAAAGATATGTTAGAAATAAACAAAAATATGAAAGCAGGGAACTCGCAGGCAATTATTCACTTTTTCAGGTTCAATGATTTTACGATTATAGTGCAAAAGATAACATTAATATATGTGTTGGTTTGTCAATAAATTAATTGTAACTATCATGAAGGTTGTAATTATTTAGAAGAATGACAATTTTTACTATATTTTTACTGTTAAGATATTAATTTTAAAATTAATAAGCATCATTTAAAAATAAAAATTTCTCATTCAAGTTAACACATAGTTTATTTTTTCAACGGTCTGTAGGACCAACAGTTTTGTATAAAAGGATCATGTTATTATACTAATAAAATATTGTACAATAAATGGATTGTGTACATATTGTTGATTTTAAAGGTAAGTTTTTAAACACAAAGTTTTTATAAACAAAATTCATGTTATGAAATAAATGAGATTGAATCATAATTATCTATCATTTAATCTTATTCTTTTAGTATTTAATACCTTTACTTATATAATTCAAGAATTAACTTTATAAATTGGTTTCATTTTAATAACATGGTCAAATTTTATTTTTTACATGTCACTTATTACCCAGCTGATGCTATTTCAACTATTGAGGATTACTATTACATACACATAAGGAGCAACCTTCGAAAATATTCTTATCTCAATATATTGTAACACAGTATGAGTTAGAATTATTAGTTATTCTAGCTTGTGGGTTTTCCTTTAACAATTAAATGCTTTTCACATATTAATATTTTGTGTCCTAATATTTCCAAATAACATTTCATTATTAATATTTAATCATTCCGTTATTAAAATTAATATTTATTATATAATTTAAGACACTTATATGTTAAAGGAATTTTATGATTCCAGGGTAAGGTCTAAATTAGGTAAAATTTATATGACTAGAGATTTTTGACAAGATTAAAATTATTTAATGACTAGACTCTACTTGTTTTAAGCAAGTGCACATTTTTTTATTATTTTTATCTTTGGTTATAATAATTCAGTCCATATTTAATGTAATGATTTTTGTCTGCTTATAAAATTTTCATTCATCCTTACTTAAAATATATATTAGATTTTTTATATAGTTTATCAGTTTGTCAATTTTACAGAAATTTTCTGAAATTTATCTTAAAATAATATCTAATCTGATGAATCAAATTTTAAAGTCTGACGTATATTATATATGTTATAAATTTAGTTTGCATCATTTAATGAGATTGTAACTGTTGATTAATCCAATCTATATCTTCATAAAAACGTGGATCACTGACTCGTAGTGCTGCTCGTTTGTAGAAAAAGTAATACCATGGTGACACTGTGAAATGTGGAACAATTAATATTTGAATCTTTTATTTAAGAACTGAAGTCTATTGGCGAAATATACTTACAGCATCTGTGTATGGTAAAGAGAACAATGAGCATTGGTGTTGAGACTGATTCAGGATCACCCCATTTTTCCAAGAGCCAAACAGCATGTAGAATTATGCTTGCTGCTACATATGCCATTATAACAGAACCAGCTGCGCGAAACTTTCGTATTAGAACTTCTACTAAACCAGCCTGAAAACCACCAACCAAAAATTATAATTACATTAAATCACTTATTTAGATAGTTTTAGATTCGAAATTATTTCATTATTATTTATATATTATATACTACAAACAGTACAACTTACTTGAAATAAATATGTAGTGAAAAATGTCATAAGCATTGTAGTAATGGAGAGAACAAGAAATAAGTCCTGAAATCTAAAAAATCATACGATTATATATTATTATTTTATTTTAAATTAAAAAGTAATTATTTACTTACATAAATAAAACGAGTAAGCCATCGCGACTCTTGGGAAATAAACTCACGCAATTAAATATAAGATCACAGAACATAAACGTCAATTGACTGATCAAACAAAATGTGTATCTCGGAGTTGATAATTTCATTTTTTTTAATCTAAACGCTAATGTAGACTTATGGATTTGAAAACATTAGGTTCGGTTTATTGACAAATTTATTTGACATCCGTTTGTGACGTCATATATACAAGTACGTCACTGTCTTCACCATCAATAAAAATACGAACTGCCAACATAAATGAATAATTATAAATATATTTTTTATATAATGTTAAAAAATAAATAATAAACAATAACTTGTATGTACACGTTCATAATTAATTTCCAATATTTATAGTGCACGATTCTTTATTTAACTTCTAATACCAGACATAGAGTTTAGATTCTCTATACTTCAACAAGTATGCCAATCTTCACACATTAAATAAGAAAAATAACCTACAAAAAGTTAATCGAAAAGACTTTTATGCAGAAATACTTTTTTCTTTGATTTATTTCTAATTTATTACATACTTTTCACTTCTAATAAAAACTACTGTGTTTCTTTTGTTTTAAGGGACCATAAAAATAAAAGAAGAAATATTTTGACATTTCTTTTCGCGGTATAAAATTAGGTTTTTTCGAGTAAAACACAGAAAATGTGTTGACGTTTACAATTTACGGTGAAATACTTTTAAGATATTCATAGAACTGAAATCATTTGTTGTCATTCATAAGTAAGTATTGGTATTTGTCAAATGTTGTTGGAAATAGTCTCTTTATTTACAATATTAAAGAACTTCCGTTGAGACAGGAAAAGGAAGTGTGAGATCGGTGATCGAAAATACTTTGTAGAAGAGTTTTAATTTCAACATCCTTATCCTGTTTCTATGTTTTTGTTTTGTATCGTATCAAAAGTTTGGAAAAGTTGTCAAACTACAATCATGAAATAAAAATAAAAATGTTTCCATTACAATAGATTCAGCATGCGTTGTATGTATCATTATTTACTACAAACAAACCACAAAGTATCATAATTATCGGATTTTATATATTTGTAATAAGCCGTTGCAAAGTAGAATATATTTGAAAAAAACTAAGGTGATAACTGGAAAAATTATATGAATATCTTATGATTAACGTATCCTTTTATTACATATTGCTTTAAACATTTTATAGATGCATAAACATGACAACAGAACTCTGTGGCGAAGACGTTATTGTGCGCTTATCGTCTCCTCAAATTATATCTGTAAGTATAATAAAATTAAATGAGGTCAAGATAATGTTTGAAGAATTATTTCATCAAATCCCTGTAGCAATTTTCTTTAACCTTTATGTTAATTTTGTGTTTGTGTAATTACTCTAATTTTATTATACGAATATTATATTAAATTTAATGTTATTTTCAATAAATTTTGGCACATTCAATTCATATCCTAGATTTAGAAGAGGTTTGTGGATGATATAATAAGACACTTAGCATTAATTTATTAAAACTGAGTTTTATTTCTAGTATGGTTTTTACCTAATATCTAAGATGAAATGAGTATTTAGATGATACATATGAAATAATATATTGATTATTGTTTTAGATCCTTATTTTCACAATGAATTTGGTTTATTAAATGATAAATTAAAATAATTTACATACAAGCACTTAAAATACATAATTAATAGGGAGTGCCTACTAATTTTGTATATTTTGTAATAGTAGAAGCTACTTGTAAATATCCCCCTGCTTAGATAAGGCCTCCTCTCTCTTTAAAGAGAGTTTGAGGTTTGGAGCTTATTCCACCAGCTATCTTGATGATTCACATTTTCAATTCAGATTTTCACATGGTTGCCTACCTACCCATCAATTCTTACACCGCTGAGCATTAGATGAATTAGAAACACAAACATATGTAAATTAAGTGATGCTTGTCAGGCTTTGAACCTGCCATAATCTCTTACTTTTGATGCTTTCTAGCCATTGAGCCATCTTAACTGACATGAAAATATATTGAAATTTAATTTTCTTCAGACTCATTCATCACCTAGTTTTTAACAGTTAAAGTAAAAACTGTCAAACTGCGAAGTGATATATTTTCCCATTGTGATAGTGTCATTACATAGTTAATGTTGTTCATATTCTATTTAGATAGAATTATATACATTTGCATTACTTTTATCATGCAAATAAGTAATTTTTATTCTAATACTGTTGTATAAGAATAAAAATTCATTCAGTAAACAGTTTATTTCATATTATTCAAGACATAGTTGCAATTATTATCTAAAATGAGAAAAATAAATATATGAAACCTTTTGCATGTGCTATGTACATTTGAATTAATTAAATTTCAGACAGAGACAATCGTAGCGGCTTCCTCCGGTAATGGCGGGACAGGCGCGAGCGGCTCGGGCTCTCGCGTGCAGGCGGGCGGCGTGGAGCTGGGCCGGCGCTTGCTGCTGGCGGCGCGGGCCGGCGACACCGGCGCTGTGCTCGACCTCATGGCCAAGGGCGCGCCTTTCACTACGGACTGGGTGTGAACCATGCATTAATATGTTTGAACTTTGAATGGTTTATAAAAATATATGTAATTCTGTTTTTAATTGAACAACTCTGTTCATTTGTCTCTAATTCTAATTTGATAGTGTTTATCAGACACAAAACACTATTTACCAAAATATACAGTACCATATACTACGACACAACTTAGAAGTAGCATCGGCAAAATTTGTAAAACCGATCACATCCGAATTAAGTATGCCATCCCAAATTAACAATATTTATTTCTCATGTGAATATGATCTTTACATAAACGTAATACTTCCTAATATGTTCACCAATTTGACACATCTATTTACATGCACCTGCTTTCTGACTTTTATTATAGCGACGAATAGCGTCGAATGGCGCGATAGGGAGAGCTATATATTGGTCGTGTAAATCGGCAGTAATCGGTTTTTTTTCATGTCATTGCATTTTCCGATGCTACATCTAATTTGTGTGATACTATACATAGTTATACTATAAAACTAGTTTCCACCCGTAGCTTCGCAGTGGCGTGAGCGGAATTGGTCGTGATTGGGATAAAAAATGAACCTGATAAAAATTATTTGCCATTCAAGGCCATTTCATTTCCTAGTTTCTGTTGAAATTTAGGCATTCGCAGCCATATATAAGAAGATGAGACGAAGCAAAAGCAATATATTTACAACAATATTATGTATATTCACAGTAACATTGATTACTTCGTTAAATCAGTGATAATCATTGTATGTGCACTAGGAGTAAGGATAAGCTTATAACGCTAAGTTTCCGACTCCGCAAAGTCAATAAGTCCTTCTTGGGGCAGGGTATTCGCTTCTATAATAAAATTCCGCAGACATTTTTAACTTTGCCGTTTAGTAAATTCAAATCGTTTGTAAAAAATACATTGGTAGAAAAAGCATATTATTCAATACAAGATTTTATAGATGATAAAAAAGCTTGGAGCTAATAATACCTGTTGAATTCTACGTAGGATATATTAAATTAAATAATTGTATTTAACTAACATGACTTTGTATTTTTAAATGTTAAAAAAGAGTAACTACTGAGTTTCTTGCCGGTTCTTCTCGGTAGAATGTAGATTCTTTCCGAACTGGTGGTAGCTTCACTTAATTGTAAAATGACGATTCAAAAGTGCTTGTAAAAGCCTTGAATAAAGTTTATTTTGATATGATTTGATGATTAATTTTTGTTCAATAATATTGAGGCTCTGTTTAATTAGTGTTCTATTGCGCTTCAGCTGGGCACGTCGCCGCTCCACCTGGCGGCCGCCAACAACCACGTGGAGACGTGCGCCGTGCTGCTGCGCGCCGGCGTGAGCCGCGACTCGCGCACCAAGGTCGAGCGCACGCCGCTGCACCTCGCCGCGCACGCCGGACACGCGCGCGTCGTCGCGCTGCTGCTCGACCACGGCGCCATGGTGGACTGCCGGTGAGCGCCCTAGTCGACCCGCTACTGCCTACCGACCTAAATAGAATGCTCCTTATTTATAGGAGACGTAACGCACTAACTTAATACCTTGTACTTACACTTAAAAAACGTGTTATAATATAAGGTAATCAAATCAAAATCAAAATCAAAATCAAAATAAACTTTATTCAAGTAGGCTTTTATAAGCACTTTTGAATCGTCATTTTACAATTAAGTGAAGCTACCACCGGTTCGGAAAGTAGATTCTACCGAGAAGAACAGGCAAGAAACTCAGTAGTTACTCTTTTTTAACATTTAAAAAATACAACGTCATGTTAATTAAATACAATTATTTCAATTAATGTATCCTGCTTGGAAGTCAACAGGTATTAACTCCACGCTTTTTTATCATCTACAAAATCTTGTATCGAATAGTATGCTTTTTCTACCAATGTATTTTTAACAAACGATTTGAATTTACTAAACGGCAAAGTTAAAAATTTCTGCGGAATTTTATTATAGAAACGGATACCTTGCCCCAAGAAGGATCTATTGACTTTGCGGAGTCGGAAACTTGGCGTTATAAGTTTATCCTTACTTCTAGTGCATATACAATGATTATCACTGATTTTATCGAAGTGATCAATGTTACTGTGTAATGACAGAATATATGTGATTATCGTATAACTGTAATAATATAATGATAGTTGAAATGTAAAATAGCCATCCATTTTTAAAATGTATGTCTATTACTTGAAGTTTGAAAGTTTGAATAAACGGATAACAGATAAAAGTTGTAGGTCGTAATATCAAAAATGGGTTATTTTTGCACCATGCGTATGGGGGGTAAAATTATTGCAAATAGGCACCCCTATTACCTCCTAAAGGGAATACGTCTAATTACTAATAAGCCCTATCACCTCCTAACGGGAATACGTCGAATTACAAATAAGCATGTACATATCAGTAATTATAAGTTAGCTTTCGATCATAACGAGCTCGCGTCGGCAGCGACATGCTGCGCATGACGCCGCTGCACTGGGCGGCGGCGCGCGGGCACGCGGGCGCGGCGCGCGAGCTGCTGCGGCGCGGCGCCGACGCGCGCGCGCGCTGCAAGTTCCGCAAGACGCCGCGCTGCCTGGCCGCGCGCCGCCGCCGCGCCGACCTGCTGGCGCTGCTGGACGCCGCCGAGGCGGGCGCGCCGCCCGACCCGCCGCCCGGTCAGTGCCGCTTGCCTCTGTATTCATTCTAGAACTTCCTCCTTACTCATCTAGTCGTTTATACTGCGAAAGGCTCCGTTGCTCCAAATAAGACCAATACAAAAAAGGGTCAGGAGTCCACTTAATTTTTTTGTTTTTGCGTCCAACGTCATGTTACCATCACGGTACAATCAGATTGCTGAAAAAGAAAAAGAAAAATAATCATTATAACATGTTCTGCAAATTTGGCGAACGACCCATTAGAATGACTGCAATGACTGAAATATAATATGATTTTTTTGATTTCAGATCAAATAATAGATGACACATCGAAAATGGAACAAGGTTTTGAGACAATACAAAGTGAGTGCGTAGTTTACGTGCTTAATGTTTTCAAGATACCTAGAAAACATCTCCAGATCAAATGTCTCAAATGTTTCAGGAACGCAGGACATCAAACCGCTAACTAAAGTGAGAATACAACCAGAAAAAACTATTATTATCGAATCGAAAACAGAGGTAATCATCTAAAATAGTGATAAATAAATTATTAATAACAGAACAAATATATATTCTTCAATGAATTAACGCGCAGCCCGTCCCGAGCTCGATGTGCGGCGGCGCGACGTCCGGCGCGACGTCCAGCGCGACGGCGGGCACTGCGGGCGCGGGTGCGGGCGCGGGCGCGGGCGCGGGCGCGGAGGGCGGCGCGGCGGCGCTGCTGCGCGCGCACGGCATCACGCTGCTGCCGGCCGACCGCGGCTGCACCGTGCTCACGGCACTGCGCAGCGGTCGCACCGTCATGCTCTCCGGTGACTGATATATCTATAAATCTATACCCAAGTTGAAGGATGAGTTAGTAGTGCTTCACCTGACACTCCAAAAGTGCTTGTAAAAGCCTACTTTAATAAAGTATATTTTGATTTCGATTTAGACGAGGATGACTTAAGAGTCACATCCTAACTTATAATTTCTAGTTCGCTTTCTAAATAATCTGTAAAATTATTGTAAAATTTTCAGTTAAATAATATCATTAAACTATTTTATCATGAATTATCTACTGTAGACGTTGTCCTTGACTTGCATTCTTAATAATATTTATCACATCTAGATGCCGGTAAGCTCATGTTGAAGGAGAGCGGAGACGGGGGTCCCTCGAATGAACCTCGGATCGTCGTCAACGATACGATAGCGAGCTCCAACGCCAACGCGACTGTCGACGAAACCAGTTCCGCGATGGACATTATAAACTCGAGCGCGGCGAGCGGCGCCGAGCCGGCGGGCGGCGCGGGCGGCGCGAGCGGCGGCGCGGCGCTGGTGCGCGCGGTGAGGACGATGCGACCCGCGAGGAACGTCAAAGTGGTTACGATCAACAAGCCGCAGCAACCACTAAAGAAGATCATTCACCCGAGTGACCTGCAGGTACGTTGTGTATGCTATGTATAATAATAGTAACTCGTGTAAGTAGCTCATAAAAATGTTTCTGGCACTACATGCTACTACTAAAAGATAACATAACATGGCTGCTAAATTTAATTTCATAAAATGCATTACTTGGTGGTAGGGCTTTGTGCAACCCCTCTGGGTAGGTACCACCCACTCATCAGTTATTCTACCGCCAAATAACAGTATTCAGTATTGTTGTGTTCCGGTCTGAAGGGTCAGTGAGCCAGTGTAACTACAGGCACAAGGGACATAACATCTTAGTTCCCAAGGTTGGTGGCACATTGACGATTTAAGGAATAGTTAATATTTCTTACAGCGTCATTGTCTATGGGCGATGGTGACCACTTACCATCAGGTAGCCCATATGCTCGTCCGCCAAACTACACCATAAAAAAAAAAAAAATCCTACGTTGAAGTAATGCGCGCAACTTCCAGCAAGTGAAGCTGGTGCAGGTGTCGGGCGCGGAGGGCGCGCGGCCGCGGCCGGCGCTCAAGCTGCTGCTGAACAAGGCCAACCTGCAGCGCCTGCTCGCCTCCGCCGAGCCCGCGCGCCGCGCCGCCGCCGCCGCCGCCGCCTCGCAGGTACAGCGGCGCCGTGGGGAATGTTCGAGTCGGGCCGAGATCAAACATCGTTAAATTACAATCTATGTCGATTGTGAACTGTCGAAATATTGTAAACCGAGAAATATGATTGCAATTTAACGCATTATTTTTCACTGTATTATAATCTTGCGGTGACATTATATATGTACTAATAATATTCAGTTATCTAATAATTAAATATAGTCTAAATTGTCCATATTAAGTTGTGTATACTCAGAGTCGGATTTAAAGTTCTGGAGGCCCTCGACCCTTTGCGGGCCGAGGGCCCTAATAATTATATTATGAATTAATTCGATTCTTTTTTCAATTATTCAATCAATATATATAATTTCCAGCCGGTAGCAGAGCTTCCGGCCGAGACTGTGAGCATGGAGACCGAGGAGGCGGGCGCGGCGGATGCGGAGGCGGCCACGGAGTCAGAGCGCAGCCTGCGCGCGCAGCTGCTGGCCGCGCACGCCGCCATCGCCAACATGGCCGCCGAGCTGCGCGTGTGCCGCGCTAAGCTCGCGCACTACGAAAAAGAGCGACCACAGTGAATCTGCCTATGCATCCACTTGGTATGGAAATTTACAGAGGAAATGTTTCAAGAGCCAGATTTATTCATTTATGAAGAATCATAAAGGCAAGAGAGAACACATCACATAAGTAACTAGGACGAAATCACGGAGCTATGTCACGGCTAGGTCACAGCTACGCGACCAAACAACTGTGGAGAACAGTGATTGATTAATTATGATGTATTTTTATACGAGACGATAATACAATATTAAACATAGTTTTTCCACCTTTTCTGTTTTGGTGTTAAATTTGATAAATTATTTTTAATAGGTAAAGTCTATAAAACAATTTGGTTTTGTAAATAAAAATATCCATATCACCACTGAAGTGTCTTGTATCTTCGTAAAGACTGAGCTCTCTTTAATTAAATTTTATAAGAAATCGCACAAACACATAAACTTTTTTTATTGACTATCAACAATAATGATTAATATATTTTAACTATACAAGTTAACATACAACTACTTGTATCTATTGAAATTATATATTCATGTTGCATAGGAAAAATGCATTGCCCTAATTTTTTTTAACTCTTGTTTTCCAAAACCTCTAATGTCAATTCTGATAGCGTTACATAGATAGTGTTATGTAAAATAAACCCTTTTTGCATTTAACATTCTACATATTATAATATGCAGATCATAAATTCCTGTATCAAAAATTGATCATAAATACTTGTAGTTAATAATAAAATGACAGGTATTACCACTGAATTATAAATAAAGTAATTGTTTATCATAAGAAACTTAAGTATTTGCAATGCATGATAACAATCCTGTGATTTAGTGAAATTGATGTTTGTGTTGATATTTTTTACTTTTGTACCAGCTACAATTGATTTTGTGAAGCCAATTTTAATATATTTATTAAGTGCATTTGTAACAAACCACTATCACCAAATAAAACATATCTATTTAACCGTGTATCAACTAAGCTGAAGGTATAATTTTAAATAGCATATAGAGCAAATTCTTTGGATTATTTAGTGCCAATTGTTTCAATCAAATCTGTTTTTAATTGAATTAATTCTTTTATTTATAAAAAGTTAAGTTTAAGGTTTAAAAATATAAAACAAATGTTATGTAAAATAAAAATATTTTTATTATTTCAAATTGATTTTTATTAATAATTCTTGTGTTGCCTTTACATCCTTAACACAATATACAATGTCTTCATTCTCGTGGACTGTCCGGTGGGATATAATCTTCTACAAATAGCATGGCAATGGTGATATATGAAAAGTCAAATTCATCTGAACAAATTTGAAAACAAAAAGAACTAATTCTAAAATTCATGAGAAAGGAATAAATTCTTTAAATTGAAAAGTATGTAATGATTATAACTTATATTGAACTTGGATTATGTGGTGTTTTGAAAAATAATTTATATTATTACTATCATGTTTTATATGACAAATAGATAACAAAAATATATAAATAGTATACAACAAAATGCTGCCTCTATGTGTATCCTACTTCTTTTGAATCACTTAATGGATTTTGGTACAGTTTTCATCATAAGAAAATCCTTTTGAAAGGTTTGTATCTTTACATAGTATAAAACATGCCGCTTACTGCTGTCTGTCCCTATGTATGCTTTGATCTTTAAAATTACACAACGGATTTTGATGCGGTTTTTTTAATTGATAGATTGATTCGAGAGGAAGGTTTACATGTTTAAGATATGCACAATATGAATAGTGCAGATGGCTAACATTGGTTGAAAGTTATAATGTTTTGAGATTCAATAAAATACCATTCTACTTTTATTACATAGGTAGAAACATCTGTCTTAGAATTTCCTTTATGGTATATTAATAACTATTATAATCAAGTGCAGATTAGCAAAAAATATGGGTAACTTAGGTTACCATTTTCTCCAAATCATTATTTATCTGATAATATGTTAGTTACCTTGGCTATTTAATATAGTCCACTACAATTTAGTTATGATCAATATGCATTATGTGCAGCAATAAAATGAATAAAAAAATCCATTAATAGCAAATAAGGGAATCTTTGTTCTATTGGAATGAAATTATTTAGTCTAGATCGTTTTTCAATCATTTCATTGCATTCTATGCTACATGTAAAAGATTACGGTTTTTACAATATGCCAATTTGTATTTTCAGAAATATATTTATTGTGTTCAACAATATAAGAAATAACAATCTTCATGATGTTTTCAACAAATATTTATGGGTTTCAGTTATTTCAGTGCAATGTGGTAATTGATCTATTATTATAACAGCCGGAGGGCTACGTGGCATCCCGGCGCTGCGAGCGAGCCTGTAGCACGTCGCGGAACTGCGCGAGGATAGCGTTCTCCCGTTTGGCACGTTCCTCCTTGCTGAAGGCGGCAAGCGCTCGCTTCTCGTCGGCTGAGTAGATTTGGTTCTCTTTACGTATACGTACTGCTTCCATACGTCGGTGCCTGCAAGAACATTTAAGAAGAATATGTTTCTATCAAAATAATAAATGTCTTACTATAATAGAATAGTTCATAAAAGGAAGTTTATTACGTTACCTGCTTCCACTCATAACATATCCCACAGATTCATATGCTGCAATTTCATCAGATGTCAGTCCAATTTCACCTCTTCTTGGAATACGTTTTCCTTCAGCAACATAGGCTGCCATTGCAGCTCCCTCTCCCGGCAACAAAGCTCGCCCAAAGTCTTTGTGTCCTAAAGCTGGCCCAACTCGAGGCACTGGTCCATATGCTTCCGATGCCAACTCTTCATCTTGTTTCTTCGATTTCGATGATTTTGTAGTTGTAGCTTCAACTTCATGCTCTTCTATGACAGTTGTAATAAATCAAATTAATACAGTTGAAAAATTTACTAAATACATTGAATTACATAAATACACTTACTTCCTTTTTCCACCCACACCTCTTCCTCACTGCTAGAGCTGCTGTCACTACTTGATCCTTTAGATTTTTTCTTAGCTTTTTTTCTTGCTTTTTTTACTTTCTTTAGTTTCTTCTTTAATTTCTTGAGCTTCTTTTTAGTACCATCTTTGTCTTTGGATTTCTTACTCTTTTTCTTTTCTTTGCCTTTTTCTGAATTGTTTTCTTGTGGTTCTTCTTCAGAGCTAAGAGATTATATGAGCATTTAGTAACATGTATAATAACAATTTAGGAAATCTTTATTCATATTTAAATAGCACTTCATAAGAAACTTAAAAATATAATGCTATCATACTTTTTATTAGTCTCATTCACATATATATATTTATTAGCCTAGATTATGCAAAAAAAACCAATTAGCATGTTATCTTATAATAAGCTTATAATATGTGCTTAATGTGCAAAGAACTTCATTACAATATGGTTATAAAGATTAATAAAGTTTTACTCACTCAGCCCTCGTTGGAGATTTTCCCCAAACTGAAGACACCCCAACTTCACCTATTCGCTCTCTTTCTTCTCTCCTCGCATCTAGGAATTCATCCTCCTGGGGTTTGTAACGACCACGGGGAGCCTGGTCACCACTACCTAACCCTTTAAGAGAAATAATAAGAGAAATAAAATTACAGACATAATGAAATAAGTAGCGTTTGCATAAGTTCGAAAAACGTCTATACCTCCTCCTAGTCCACCACCAGTAAATTCTTTGTAGGAACTCCGACCACGATCTCGCTTTGGTCCTCTATCACGATTCCTCGAGTGATCCATGTCATCATCTCTACGACGATATTTTTTCTCCCTTTCACTGCCGCCATCTCTGTTATTGTCACTGCTGCTACTCCTACGCTTATCCTTAGGATGCCGTTCAATACTGTGTTTGCGTTCTCTACTGCTATTCCTATACCGATCATTACTGTGATCTCTCTTACGTTCTCGTTTGTCACGATCTCTGCTCCTGTATCTATCTCGACTGCGACTTCGATGTCTTTCAGTACTACGATGTCGACTTTTTTCATAATCTCCAGCCATTTCTTTAATTTAAAGGCTTATTTATTCCTTCACTTATACATTTAAATAGTCGCTTATTGTAATGAATAATATTTTATTCTTATATGCAACAAAACGATGTAAATATTAGTGAAACTAGCTTGGAAGCCACCAAAGGGAATAATAACCACAATATTTAAGCTATTACATGTCAATTGTCAATGTCACTATTCTGTCAATTATGTGTGAACCAGTGCTACCAACTTAAAAAATATATTATGCTAAATCGACTTAAAAATTTATTAAAAATCTATTTTCAAGTGTTTATTTATTATTTCAATGTATTTTTAGTTTTTTATTTTAAAATAAATCGTAATAATATAAATCGTTATGAGTTCGAATAAGACTAGAATTTATATTTTTAGAATTTATATAATTATAATATTATGTAGCCATTTCCTATTGGATCTTTAGGAACACGACAGTGGTTTTTTAATTAAACTAAATCACCAACTTTATGGGGTTTCTTTGTAGGTATACGATCATAATGAGTTGTGAAAGTTTTTTTGGTTTATGTCGCAGTAAGTAACGTAGACTTCTTTCGATTTAAACAGAATGACCGACGACAGGTAAGTCATGATTTTCATTGTTTTTTTTCGCTAGCTTATTTTGTGATATATGTTGATTACTACGTTACTCTGATGGAATATATAGGTAAATATGATGTATGTTTTTATAATTTATTTATGTATGTATGTTAATTCGCATTCGAAAGCCTTTCTAATAAATGTTCTTTTATGATTTTCAGTATTTTCATGATCTGGATAAGAATAGTCATCAAAGAAAGGCCCTTCATGTTAATATGCGTTTTATATTTTATTTCATCGTAATAGTGCAAGTGCAACTGTTATTCACTCTACTCAATACCCCTCTTACCATGACCTCTACTTATTCCTCCAAGGTCACTGATGTATGTATACAATCAGCATTAGATCCGCTTAGGGTAATTAATTCCAACGATGACAAGGATTTTTTCATGGTATACCATGGTTTTTTATTGTTTATATATATATAGGTATATCACCCATAGACAATGATGCAGTAAGAAATATTAACTATTCCTTACATCGCCAATGAGCCATCAACCTTGGGAACTAAGATGATATATCCCTCAGTCACCCTTCAAACCGGAACACAACAATAATGCATACTGTTGTTTGGCGGTAGAATATCTGATGAGTGGGTGGCACCTACCCAGGCAGGCTTGCACAAAGCCCAACCACCAAGTAAGTATGTTCAGAACCCTCTGATTTATTTTCCGCAATAGAACATAAATTAAAAACTAATTCCAAAATACCACTACAGGTGAAATACCGTTGCTTTCCAGATATAGAGCGAGAGTAAATAAACAAACTGGATTTATGTTGGAGTGAGATATAATGGAACAAAAAAGCATCTGGCAAGGAAAATTGGCGCGCAGACATGTACAGTAAACTAAACGATAAAACAATTGGAGACACACATTCGGTACAGCACTGTTTGTGTGTCTGTGCCGACTATTTATAAATAAATAAATTTACGAGGATAGACGACTTTTCGTGATAAATATATTCAAACATTTCAAAAGAAAACGTTTTAGTTATTTATGAGGCTTTGCAGAGCTTTAAAAAAAATGCGATTATGCTTCTATCAGCAAGAGAATCCAATAGCAGCATGAGGAAACCTTATCTTGAAATAGGATATTTGGGAAAGATTGGGTACTTTATAATCTAGTTAATGGTATGGATTAAAGTAGTAATAGACAACTGACAACATTTTAGACCGAACAAATTTACGCGTGGTGGCTCAAATATTTTTGTACTATGATAAAGACAGGAATGTATATTTTCCTCGACGGTTATCTTGGTACAAGGAGAAAAATACAATTTACCTTAACTCATCTTATTAAGATCTAAGCGTCTGTGGGTTTTTATTTATTTATTTAAAATTCAAGGGAAACACAGTAAAAAACAGTAACACTTAATTTTCAGGATAACAATTTTGTTTTTTTTTTTTACAAAAATACGTAAAGTTTCCAAAGCTTATTTAGAAACAACGTTTATAAAAAGAAAACGATAGAAATTTTAAACGAGATAAAACTGCATATTTTTTCACCTACCATTACCGAGATATTTAAACTTAACTGTTGTGATATATTGAAAATAAGATTAGAATATGAGAAGGATTTATCTTTGGAGTTATGTTATTGGTTATGATTGATTTAATGGGTGATGATTATTATGGCATTAAAATTATGGTAATTTGGTGAAAATTTCTCAAGCATTAAAGTTCTCTAAAATAAAAAAAAATCACAATGTCCTATAAAAATTATATTGAGCTTCATTATTTCCAAACACAAATCTTCAAATTAGTATAAGGTTGATAAACAAAATTAATTTATCAAATACAATATTTTGTAGAAGAAAATAAGTTAATACTTTTTAAAATGAAAATTCCTCTGAAGCGTGGTAACGATTATATATAATTAATTAATATAACTTTAATTCAAATAGTATCTACCGCACGTAATTCTTATTCGTATAAAATAATACCTAAGTTTATTTTGAAAACAGATTATAAAGGTAAAGTTGCGAATATGCAAAGTCGAGAACGCCTTGGCCGCAAATTCTTCAAAGGCGCGCTACGGCGTATTGCCTCTAGGGTTGACAGTGATGAAATTCTTGTGGGTTTTGCAAGATTTTAGAAATAAAATAACTGCTTACAAAATTCATCAAAGCATTTTTATGAAACGTCAAGATAAGGATTCATATGATATGTGAAGAGGGAATCTTACTCTTTTTGTATGTAGGAGCGACATTTTTCGTATTAGATATAATCTCATTGAGAGTAATTGGACCTTTGAAGATGAGTCCATTAACTTTGAAGCGAGATACAAAGTTAGTTACGTTTTGTCGTTTATTTTTAAAATTATGGAACAATTTGTTTATACATATACCATACACTTTATTGCATTGCATAGAGCACATCATAAAAATTATCTAATGGTGGGAATCGCGCCCTTGTTTTCTTTCATTCTCCTACAAACAATGTCCAACGACGCACGTCACTTATGTTTAGTTAATGTCTATATAACTATCTAGATTTTAAATGTATTGTATTTTACTCTCATGTAAATGTCACACATCTTCAATGTGGTGTGAATGTGTGCTCCTCCACCGCGCTGCAACTGCGCCGAGCCTGATGCAGTTTCTCTGGAAGAGATTGATTACTTATCCGTAAGATCAGCAAATTCTATAGCAGAACAAGCGCCCGGTTGCAAATAGATCCAGGTTTAATGCAACTACTGCTGCGGTTCCGATTATAAGCTTCTTCTGCTTATATGACATTACAATATAATATATATTTACATAATGTCCTGTAAAGATTATTTGATTTGATTGAAAGGTAATTGATAAACGATTTTTAAGTTTTCATATGGCTGAGTATCTGGCAAACATTTTATGGAAATTTTAATTGACAAATATATCTCATTTAGACTTAACTTTATTTATAAGAAATAGTTTGAATTATTTTTTCTTGTTTTTATCTGTATTGACTTCGGATAAAATTATTGCAGCCCTAGTATTTCCAGTAGGCGCTCAGAGAGCTCAGTTTAATACTGAGTGAAGAAATCAGGCGCCGCAGCGGTGATCGTACTAATCGCAATATCCGCCTACCGCAAGAACGGATATTAACTTTGACGTTTTGCTTTCCTGTTGTCAAATAATCTCCAATGCGATACCACGACCATTTCGTCTATTTACACTAAGGCGGCGCTATGAGATCTGATGATATTGTCATTATGAAATATCTGAAAACGATTAGCGTTTATCTATTAATTATTATTTATGGCATAGATGCAAAATCTATAGGTACATTATTATATAGGTATTATTTATTTTCTATCACCAAATATTTTGCTGAGATACTGGTTAAAATGTATTTTAAAACATAATACAACTCTTTATTAAAATTGTGGATAAAGTTATTTATATCACGCTACACAAAAATGGAGATAGTCGCTGGTAGACAGCTAATTTTTCTGAATTCTATTCCAAAAGAAAACGGTTCTCCAGAAAAAAAGCAAAAAATATATATTCGTTCGGCCCGGACACAGCCTGTCAAGCTCCATGAGTTACTACTATAAACAACATTTACACATTTATACGATCAGTACATAAAATGAATTATTAAAGGATTTTTATTTTTCTGTTAAAATTTCGCCAAGGAGTACGAAATAGCAAGGATATTATAAATAACGTTCTTGCGGCTCCCTGAGCCAACATAAGCCTTGTACAAAATGGAAAAATCTTCGAATACTTTTATCTTTCAGTGCACGATTCGTTTAAAAGCCACTAAACGGATATTGGGATTCCTTATGGTATATTTTAAGTTTAGGGATTGTGATAGTGGAGCAATCAAATGTGTACATGTGATAAAAAAACAAATAAACCAACCGAATGGCTGTAAAAACTGGCAAAGAGGGTTTCGCGCTATACAATAGAAAGTAAAAACAGAAAAAAGTATCGCAGCCTTCTAAGTTAAGATGCAATATCAACAGAATCGAAGCGATGTATCAAAATTTTAGCCGATTTGCCAGATCCCCCTTTTTTTTTTTTTTTTATTACGCTCGAAAAACGCTTTGCGCGCTTCCCCCACGTGATGGAAAGTGGGGGGGTGTGTGGGACTCCCCGGAGTCCTGAACGCCGAGTGCGCCCAAGCACACCGGGTTTACCCACTAAAAAACCAGCGGTACCCTCTCCGTCTTTCGGCGGACGCCACGGGATCGCTTACGCATGCTACCGTGACGCCCTGACGGTCGGCCCGCTTATACGGGCCTTCAACAGCTAGGGGGGATTCCCAGGGTACTGGGACCCCAATTTGCCAGATCCCCTGCCTTTAAGTCATAAAAAAAAACAATAATTTCTTAGATTTTACCTGAACTAAGTATCTTTATTAAAAATAAAAATATCTGATGATGACCTTAAGCTGTTAGGCTTTAGAACAGGATTTATATAGTTCTTATACTTGCACATAATTATATCCGTGACTACGTTACCGACTTTTAATATATACTTCTCCAACGAATTTGATAAAGTAGTCTGTGACAGAGACATACAGGAATGAATTGTTTAAGAGTTTTTGTTTTTCCACAGAATTTACGGAACCCTACAGACATGATGTCCATCGCATTGTATAATGCGATATTCATTATTAAGTCCAACGAAGTAGCAAATTATCTGTATAACAAAAGAAGAAATTGTATAAAATATGAATAATCATTACAATCGTGAACACAGATTAATTGCTCTGGAGGGTTGAGTTATGAACCTATAAATTAAAAAAATATATACTCGTATTGAATACATTTATATAGTAGTCATTGATACAGTAGTTTTTATTTGTAAACCTTGTAAGCTAATTAATTTCATTTACCAAACCTTCGTCATATATACAAGAACTAAGTAGAGGTTATGCTAAAAATACAGTATTAGTATTTGTTGATCTTGAAATTGACTAGCTGCTAATTTGAATATAAATAAACATATATTTTGACATTTGAATACAATGAAGCTTATTTCATAAATGTGATTGAAGCCTAATTTGAGCATGGCAGCATACATTTTTTTTATATATATTTGTGATATATTTTCTTTTTATTTTATTCAACTTGTGTTATATCTTTGATTTTGGAAGTAATACTTAAGTTAGACAACACGAAGAAGATGTATTGTCATTTACCTATATATGTATTTACCTCTATAATACGTGATGGAATATTTTTAAGTGCGAAGTGAAGAGCTCTGAGCTATGAGCTCAAATCGATCAACTATTTTTTTTATTTAATTAAACTTTACATTAAGGTATTTTTGAATCGTCAATATTTAAACTCTACCTCCGTTCCGGAAAGCTAGCCTCTAGCGAGAAGAAACAGCAAGCCGCCTTTCAATGTATGGATTCATTTAGTATTAGTAAATTTTTTAAATGGTAATTTGATTATATTTTCCGGTACCTTATTATATATGCTTATGACATTCCCCAATAACGCTCTCTGAGCTTGTTTATGTAAGCAGAAAACATTGGTTACAAATATCTATATGTGTTGTATATAAAAATATTAAATAAGATAAAATATTACTTTCAAGATATCGTTCAGCCGAGGCCTCATCAATATTCCTTCTTTTGAGTTAATTTATTAGTCTATATAATCAACAAACGACCTAAATACTATTTTGGTATACTAACCAGAGACCCTTCAGAACATAGTAGTCAGTAAGTGTGGTATGATACTGCTTGTAATTTACAGAACAATATTTTATTATTCGCCACATACCAGGACATGTAAGGAAGCGATAGTGGAGGTGGTGATGGCGGGCTCACCTCTCGCACTTACTGCATTCCGGACGAGCTAGACAAATAACTCGCTTCACCTTTGTCTACCACAATCCACTCCACATATTCATTTTCTTTTATCGGTCTCAGTACACTGCTGCACGCTCAAAGCTCTCTCAGACATATAACTCAATAGGGAAGCAATGAATTCGTCGCGATAGTGGTGTGTCAGTAGATATTCGTCGATATCGGGGCATTGGTGGCGGCTATCACGCAGAGCCGTCAATGCGGCTACGTGTCGGCACGAACACGCCGCTGGCACGAAGCCCCCATACTTTCTCGGTTACTACGCCCCATTTATTCTATAGCTAGCGCAACGGACAGCTTAACCTACATTTAGACGCTTTACTGGATTAATGTATTGTTTAAAAATCTTTTGTAACTACAAAATATTACAGTATGAGTAATAATCGCCAAAGGTATACATTATAACACCAAGTTTCCGACTTTGCGACGTCAATAAACGCTTCCTGGGGCAAAAGTTTTCGTTATGTAATAAATTTCCGCAGACATTTTTGACTTTGCCAGTGAATAAAAGTCATTTAAAAAAGTAATTTATAAGTAACGTAAATTACTTAACTAATGATAACAAAAAAGTGAAGATTGTATTTGTCGATTTCTAGGCAGGATATAACAACAACAACAATAGCCTGCAAATTTCCCCACTGCTGGGCTATAGCCTACCCTCCCTCTAAGAAGAAGTTTTGGAACGTATTCAACCACGTCGCTTCGCTGCGGGTTGGTGGAAACACATGTGGCATAATTTGTATGAAATTAAACATGCAGGTTTCCTCAGGATGTTTTCATTCATCGCTGAGCACAAGATGAATTATAAACACAAATGAGTATTCATGTACATGAACATTCAGTGGTGCTTGCCTGGGTATGAACCAGCAATCATCGGTTAAGATGGACGCGCTCTAACCACTGGGCCAGCTCGCCTCTACTTTTCCTCAGGCAGGATATATATATTTATAATGTTACTTTAAGAATCTGTTAAACATCGTTTAGAGTTTGTGATTTTGCCATTAAAAATAGCGCGAAGTTTCAACTTGAAAATTGTGTAAGTAAAATTGATTATTTCATAGCGTAACTTATTATACTAGGCAAACTCTTGAAGTATATAATAACGATTTATGTACATAAATTTACATCAGATATGAAAATATGTATTAGTCTGGGCTATGCTTTAACTGCCTCCGGTGAAATTGTTGTTAATGTTCAAGTTGATCTATTTCTTTGGATTTGAATATTTTATGTCTGATAAAAATGATATAAATAATGTATAAGTAGATGACTAGCGAATTTTATTAAGAAATTAAATACATAAATATGATGTGATGCAAATTTGAATCTTGTTAAAGAAGTTTTTTGGGTATGTTATAATCGGTGATATATTGAATGATGCATTTAACTAGATTTCTCTGAACTATGAGCATAGGCATGTCGCCTATGCTCATAGTCTGAGTCATTCAGTGCTTCATGTAATGAAAAATAGTAGCTGCGAGTACATTTGACGTGTTTGGTCGATAACGCTGGATACTTAAAAACTTCCCACGAATAAAACCCGCAGCTGAAATCTAATTTCTCAAGAACTTGGAAAAGCCAAGTTTAAGAACTCGTGGACTTTTTTCTCCGGGTCCAATGTTTTGTTTTCAAACTTTACTTACGCTGCGAAACTTTTATATTACTACTGGGATTGTGTATGGGACTTAGCATGAGCTATTATTTACAATCATATTTGATTCGTACATAAGCAAAGCTAGATAGGTCAAACAGAGAGCCATAACCAGTTGTAGTATTTATTCGATATAAAGTTGTAGTGCAGCGTTGTATAGTGGAGAGTTACAAGATATTGGATTATACAAAAACTTATTTCGTTTATCATATTTACTAACATAATTTGGTAGGACTTTATGCCTGTCGATTTCGGTTTGAAGCGTAATTGAGCCAGTGTATATAAAGTGGCACAAGGGACATAAAAGCTGAGTTCTTGGGAATTAGTACGCATTGACGATGAAAATATTGCTTAATATTTCTTACGGGGCCACTATTTATGAGCGATAAGTTTATTATTATTTGGACAGTTTAACCAATTTCAAAAAGAGGAGTGTCTGAAACAAGTTATCCTATTCTATATCAGAAAATGATTTGGCTGAGTTTCATTCAGGTCGCTGGTTGAACAGGATGGTAGTAAAATGGCTAGGCGTTTAATTGGATGGCAAATTTACCCAGTTGGCTGCAACGTATACATATATAACAACATCCATTTTTATTTATAATATTCATAAAATAAAATAACGTCTTTATTTTTAATAAAAATTCTTCAAGCACTGTCCATCTTAGAGAGCTAAACCCTGCAACAGTTAGTTCTTCAATATATTTCTTGACGTCGAGGTAACAAGCCCCCGCTGTCAGTTACGTGGTTATGTTTTATGGAGTTGCTTCGATTATCTTCGTCATATCAATTTGTCTGTCGAGTATATGAGACCTCTGCTGTATATGCTCACAATATGTAATAACACAACAATATTAAATCGTCATGTTACAGAATCAAATAATTGTTCCGATTCGAAAAGCATCAATTAAATTTTACTGTTAAAAACCGGTATGTTATAAAATAGAACATAAAACTTCTGTTTTTTTAACACTATCTGATAAAAATCCAGCGATGGCTAGTCAACATCAATATTCAGATATATCTAAAAAAACGAACTTTTCCACAGTCTGAGCTGTCACGGTACCTCTGCAAGTATATGTTATTATTTATCGGACACCCGTACATACAGACACTAATTTTCGGGTGAAGCTGCGCTTATTATCATTTACTTATCTGTTATTAGAAATGCTTAACTTTGACCTTGTATTTTTTCTTTTGTAAGATTATTGAGATTTGTTGTTTTCCACCATTATTTGCTTTTTTTATTTACAAGATATCTTTATAAAGTTAGCTTAAAAAGTATTCTTAGAATTTTAATATGGATTGTGGTCAAGGACCATTAGGATTCATCGGCTTGAAATTTCTCCATTACGTATCTTCTTCCAAATTTTGTTTCAGCCGTTTTCCACCTCGCAACCGATTGATATCGTATCTAAATGAAAGGGGAGCGAGGAGGTGCCTCAGGGGAGTTTGATGGCGTGTAAAATAAATCGAATTTTCTTCCGCACTGATTTTCCTTTACGACACGGATGACTTATGGTATTAGGCTGTATAGGTTCTTTATTACAATTATATCGTCGAAATAAAATGCTGTTTATGTATCAAATCGTTTTCTTGCCTCGTTTACTTGTGTTTGAACTTTGTTCAAAGTCACCTATGTAGGTATTTGGTTGTAGTACTCATCGAGGAGAATCATATGTTATACCACCAAGGTTCGAAGGACGAGTAAACCAGTGTCAGGTAGAAGTAGTAGTCATATTTTATTAAGCGGGAAATTGGTGCAATTTTAGCGATAAAGACAAATATTATGATTCTCATAGTGCGCCCCATCTTCATGTAAGTGTATTGGTAATGTCACCATTTATTGTATCCAGTCAAATTGCGTATTTTCCTTTTACATTAATAGTTATCTGAAGGCACCTTCTTCTGACATTAAGAAATGTTATGTATTTTTTCAATTTTACGAACACTTACAGCTAGCAATTGTATCGCTGTCATATGATTTTAAAGAAAATAATTGGAACTAATTCCAACTTGTTTATACGCGGTTATGGTATTTAAAAATATGAAAGAATTTCATTCAAACCACTCCGATGTGATGTTTTTCTTCAATACCTAAAATATGAAGTATACTACCATCTTAAATATTATATAGTTTCTTGTAATTATTTTTGCTATAAATGAATTCGTGTGATAGCAGATACATAATTAGAGGAGTGTTTTACTATTTTATGTGTTGTTATTAATGATTTAAAATGTACAATGTCCAAGTACACTTCATTAAGCCACTAACAAATGGCTATTTTGTTATATCTCGTTTGAAATGTTACTCGTTCTGAGTATGAGGAGGATGTTACTTCATCTGGGGAGCGCCTTGGCTGTATTACGCATATCCCCGAGTCGCCGCACGTCCAGCGCGGTCGCAGTATGCAGACCGCATTCGCGTCGCCGGAATACTAACGTCAGCCGGCACTGCAGTCGCATGATGTGGGGTCAGAATTTAAATTTCGAAGCGCATAGTTTTTTAGCGGAAAAACAACTGTTTTGTAGAGTATATCATTGTTTTTCTGCTGCTGTGTATTAAACCAGAGAGAAAATTGTAGTTTAGAATCAAATAACTTAATTTAAGGATTATAAAGATTGGTCAGTCTAGTAATACGACTCGTTGACATATAATTATTTCTATTATAATGACACTGATATGCGTTTAGTCAATAGCATATTTTGAAAAGCTCTAGAATACCTACCTAACATGAATATATTTTATTTATACATTAGGCTATTTTTTTAAATGCTATGTTTTTAAATCAGAGTGTTAAAATAACTTATATAAATGTTATGTTGCAAATAACCTTTAAAATGTATTTGTTAGTACATTGCGCTCGTGTGTTTCAAATAATTTGCATTTAAATTATCGGGAAACGCAAACAAAAAGTAAAACATAATATTATGTATGTGGCATAATTTATTTATTTGGCACACATAACTATTTATAAAGAATTAAAGCAATATGTTATAATAAAAATATTAAGCTACATTGTCTATAATATTACACAGTATTATAGATAGTCGTATACCTTTAGTAGCATACCTGTGCAGGACAGGCCATGTATGTTAACAGTATTACCATAGATCCCATGAATTTCGATTAAATTAGACACATGCAGGTTTCCTCACCATGTTTTCCTTCACAGCCGAGCACGAGATGAATTATAAACACAAATTAAGCACATATATGTATATAGTGGCGCTTGCCTGAGTTTAAACCCGAAATTGTCGGTTAAGATGCACGCGTTCTAAAAACTGGGCCATCTCAGCTCAATTTTAACGGGGGAATAAGAAATGGGGAATCAATATAAGAATGTATATTTTTGTAAAGTGTTCGCAAATCAATACATGACGGGCAGCGAGGCGCTGAAGATTATTTTTTAAGCGGATAGCTAAGTTCGGCATTGACGACGAAGGCTCATTCTATCTGAGTGTACTTAAGAATTTCCTCTTGATACGTTCAATAATTTGAACATAAACTTCGTAAGGAGACCAGATGACACTTCTATACTCTGAAATACTTCTTATTAGAAAGCAATGAAGCTATTTTTGTGTACGTGGATTCTTTAGTACATCAAGTTATTAATTAAAACAATTGTGATTACTAATGACATAGTTATAATACTGTCTGAAAGTATTATTTTCGTTTATTTCGTCCCGAGTCGAGATGGCCCGGAGGTTAGATCGCGTGCATCTTAACCGATGATTACGAGTTTAAACCCAGGCAAGCCACTGAATATTCATGTGCTTAATTTGTTAAAACATCGTGAGGAGATCTGACTGTATCTAATTTTATAGAAATTCTGCCTCATGTATATTCCATCAATCCGAATTGGAACAGCGTGTTGTAATACGTTCTAAAAAAGAAGACTCTCGAGAGGAGGCCTTAGCCTAGCAGTAGGAAATTTACAGGCTGTTGTTGTTATAGTTGTTATTCGTCCCAGGTGCCTTAAAAAATATTTTCGATACGGTTTTCTGGTTTTAAACAAAGTATATGATGTATTATAAAGTCGCTAAAATTAGCACGGAGGGCGTTCGAATGTATTAGCTCGAAGTAGAGCATTAGCATAGTCGATAGAGGTTGTCATTCAATAAATAAAACATTTTATCAATCTTCCTACTTTTTAATGTACTTGGAGGTCAAATTTTTCTTTATCTTTATCTGGTGTGTAATCAAAATATTTTGTGGTCAAGTCTCAACGTGTAATTTCTATTCAGCGTTGACTGTACAGATAGTTAGTCCAAAGAAGCTATTTATGTCTATTCAGCACAAAAATACATGAAGTTTTAAAGCCTACTTAAGAAGATGTACAGAATATAAAATAAAAGTATTCAATGAATAAAACAAACCTAGTTTTAAAGACTCAACTACTCCTGTTACAATTTTTTTTTACAATAGCTTACAACCTGGATTAATCCGCATGAATGTTTATTTGTAGAAGAAATTATTAAACTGTTATGGTTGTATGGCTTTCGTCAAATCTTAATTGACAGAAAATTACATAAAGAACTCTTTAATACATTTCAATACCTTGAAGGTTATAAGTCAAGTTATAAAACAGTTGTTTAATATACGTAAACGCGTTGATAAACAAATTGATTGGAGTTTAAACTCGGGGCGCTCACGAATAGGCAAATTGCTAACATGTTAGTTGACAGTGAAATTGATAAGTTAATAACAGTTTCACGACGGAATTAACTCGGGGCCTTTCATTTTAATTTCACTGAGATCGAATAACGAGCCGTGAACGCAAACAAAACTCATACTGAACTAATTCAATTAAATCTTGTTATATCTACTCGTTATAGTCGGCAGTTGTTCGTTCGAAAATCGCTTCACTTTGTTAAAATATACTGAACGTCGTATATATTCGACCGATAAAATTACAGTTTCTTCGTCTACTTTAGGATAGCTTTTCATTGGTAATAACTCACATAACTTCATTTTGATTGACACGAAGAAAGAAGATAAATAGACGCGCCACTTTGTCATGCGATGCCGGCTCTGCGGACGGACAATGTCGTTATTATGAATGTCTTGCATTGTCGAGGCGCTGTCAAGCTTATAATAGTGAGTGGTTTCGGACCTAAATTGTTACATTCTTCGTTCCTATCATTGTGAAGGCGGTAGCGCACTACAATATTCTTTTTTCAAACAAATGTTTTGCACATAATAGTCTACGTTGTTGTGGAAATGTAGAGTCAGGGACAATCTGCAGACATGTTGTCGAACAAGTAGGGGCACGTTTTTAGAACAAAAAATAACGACGTAGCTTTTTTCGTTGATCGTTTTATAACGCCCACTCGGAGTTTATAGCTCGTGAAATATATCGTTCGGTAATATTTTGTATTATACGACATACGTTTCGCTTTAATAAAACATATTCACAAATTAATATTGATGTTATTTTTGGTTAATTTATAAATGTCAACGCCCTTGCTTCTCATATTTTAATTGGTGTAAGGGATTTGTATCAGCCACTAGAGTGGGTAGCACTTGACTATGACGGCTGAACAGGAATACTCGATTTCGACGACAAGTGTGTTTCCGCAATTTTTTTTGTAAATATTTTGAAGGTCAACGAGACTTCCCGACATAGCTTCTCGAGTGAGTGTTTGCCTACAGATAGACTGCCAGTTTTCAACTCACACTATGTTTACATGCCTAGCTAATATTGCAAAAATCAAGATATTGCATGCCAGTGAATGTAAGCATGTCCTTTTGTAAGTTCAAGCCAAAATTATAGTAATTTAATTATATTGGATTATTAATCTGAAAAACACAAACTATTAAAACTTGTCTCCTCATAACATTAATTTGATTCAAATCTTTTGTGAAATTTGTATCGTTCTAAAATATAAGGTTATTAAATTGTAAAGCTCTGTTCGCTATTAATAACAAGGTTTTTCAAAATCAAAATCAAAATAATCTTTATTCAAGTGGGCTTTTACAATCACTTTTGAATCGTCAATTAACAATTAAGTGAAGCTACCACCGGTTCGGAAAGTAGATTCTACTGAGAAGAACCGGCAAAAAACTCAGTAGTTACTCTTTTTCAACATTTAAAAAATACAAAGTCATGTTAGTTAATACAATTATTTAAATTAAAATATCCTGCGTGGAAGTCAACAGCTATTAATTCCACGCTTTTTTATCATATACAAAATCTTGTATTAATACGCCTTTTATACCAAGGTATTTTTTAGAAACGATTTCAATTTACGAAGAGGCAAAGTTAAAAATGTCAAAAATAAAAGTTACTGAGAAGAACCGCCATATAATTAGTAGTGTTTTATTTGGTTATATAAAATACGTATATGATATATGATACGAGTGATGTAAGATATGAAGGTCATAATAGTTCCGCGATATGCGTTCGCTACAGAAAGGGATTGTTTTTACAAAGATCGTTTCATTTGGAAACAAGAGTTAGAACGTTGAATATATTTCGTAAATACGGCGCGTATTTTTACATCCGTTTCGAAGCGATGGTATTGTTCTTGTGCTAAAACGATAGCTGATAGCAAAAAAAGCTTTGGTTGCAGAAATATTAAAACCCGAGCTAGCGCACGAGCTATCCTAACGAAGAACTTTTTTTAGTTTCAGTTTGGTTGAGATTTCAGGTCAGACTCGACGAAAGAATCGGTGATCTGTACACTGTATCGTTGGAGAACGGCGACTTATCTGCTCGTTATATCTGCAGAGCATACGGTATCTAAAATCTGTTTTTTATCTCTGAAGCCGTTTCCGGTAAACAATATTGTTTAAAATACTTAACGTAAAATATAAAAACTAACTTTCGCTTTTGTTTCTTATGCATATACGTTGCTTAACTTACATTTAGCTCTACTTTCTTGTGACACCAAAAATACAATCAAAGCGAAATGAAATAAGGTTAGAGACTTTACATAATATATTGAAGTTGCTTATTTTACACATATGATACATAATACATGTGTATTTTATTATTTATCGCTGCAAAATCTCACATCTAAGTATAAATATGTTTTTGCAATATTTTGATGTTTTTCTTATAAATTAAATACTAATATATGTGTGAATATAATTATTACTTTTTCTATTTTATATAGTCAATTCTCTCAGGCTATTTAGATGTTGTGATCTTATCGCATTCCTCAGTGCAGCTGCAGTGCCTTGGTGTTCCAAACGAAAAGTTTGTAAGCTACCTTGCAGGTGTCTGTGATATAAATACTCCTGTATCGATTTAGCTAAAATGCTAGAAGGCATTATTGGCATATAGCATATTGCTTTTAATTCTCAAAAACAGCTGATAATTCTCAAACGAGCGACAAACTGTCGAACGATATGGAGCGGCGAAAACAATTGGTATAATTTGTTAATTGTAATTTGAATCAAACAGAGGTCGTGGTAATAAACGTGATCATTATTTCTGATGATAATTAGTCCATTGTGCGTAATGGGGCTTCACATATGACTCGAGGGTGTTTGTGGGCTCATTGTTCTTACGTGTACTGCTTCAATGTGGTTGTACGGCAGCCTGGCATCCATTCACGTAGTCATTTGTATGATGCAATGACGTGCGCCCAAAGACTTATTATGAATGCTGCATAAAGCAAAAACTTTGGTTCCGAGATATAAATGAACTCTTACAAGATTTTTTTATTTATGCATCAATTAGGTATAAAATAAAATGTAAAGATAGTGCATCTTGGCTGGCGATTGACTCGTCCTTAAGAGCTTAACAGGCGCAGAAACAGCTTGTTTTTCGAAAACGAGAGTATTACACTGATTACTTTTTAACTCCAGGCTTCTATTGTGATTTCAAACTCAGGAGGTGAATTCCGCTTGCGATAAGCTACCGTTGAAATAAATAACAACGGTCATTCAATTTCATTCAAACATTTAACGATCATAAAATAATTACTCAAATGTCTGACTAATTTTGTAGCGTTAATTAATTCACAAATATTATATTTTCATCAAAGTATCGAGTTGTGGTATTTAATTATCGGCAGGTGTTACAATCACGAAGAATATTTAGTGAAACAGTACTGATAATTTAGTACCTTGTATTATATTCTCTGTAGAAGACGAGATACAGCAGTCGAGGAGTAGTAGCGCAGGATACGTACAAAAATTCATCGCAACAATGGGAATTTGGGGAATTGCTTAAAACAATTTAAAAATCATAAATAATTCATCTGTGAAGGAGGAATAAGAGATTGAAAACTTTGTCACTCGCAAAATAATTTTAATGATTAATTATTTTTTTAAGAAAAGTTATAACTCCTTTGTTAATTAAAAAAAATGAAACACGAAGAGTGAACAACTTGGGGACTTACACACATGAAGGTATAACAACTGCCCACCAATATTCGGAAGATGATCGTATTTTTTATTGCTGTGAGGTTACCGTAGCTGACTTTCCAGCTAGAGAGAATCCTGCACGTTTGATATTTATCATAAAAAAAATTGGATACGCATAGCAGTATCCTCGCTAATCCTACATTAAAACCAGTACAAGCTACGTAAAATTCGGCAAATAGTATCATAACAAAACTCGGTCAGTTCTGATCAAATCTGTTCATGTATGTACAACATGTATGAGTATCGACCGATGTATTTATAAGCTTCTACAAAATAAATAATAATTTTGTAGGGATTGTTTGTGTCTACCTCTTTGTAAGTGTCAGTAATTTTTAACTATGTAAGCGTTACTCATATCGGTGGAAATAAAAAGAAGGTTCGTGTTTCGCTTCGTTGGGGGCGTCCAATTACAAAATACTAACATAAAGTTGAGAATAAACTCAACCCGTACACGTGGAATAATTTTCTTTAAACGTTGCTTTCTCATTTGAACGTCGAACTAATATGGCTTATTTAAAATACAAACGATGTCACTTATGTAACAATAAAAATTAGCTTTTTTTCTTTTACTCTTGATAGTGAAATGTAATTAACGCAAATGACTAATATATTTATTCTATCAAGTGATAGAACGACAACAGATGTTTGTGAAGGGAACCGACCGACATGTCGGCTTAACGTGGCATTGTGGGAAGAGTCACGAGGCGACATGAAAACAACATTAATATGTTGTATATGTAATAAATTATAATAAATCATTATTCTTCATGTTCAAAATATTCTTTCTATAAACCCATTGTTTATTTTTATAAACCCATTGTCGGTTATAGAAAGAATATTTTGAATGATAACTAAAGGTATAGTTACATTGGCAAAAAATATACTTTGTCCTCAAAGATAAATTATGATATATTTATTATCTGAAGCCGACTTCATCAAAGTGAAAAATATATTTACTATGGAAAAATACAATCGTAATATTTTCAAACATCTATTGCCTATTATTCATACTTGTGTTTTATTGACACTATATTATCAGATGTAAAACGTTTGTATTACATTACATTAGACTATGTTTGTATATTATTATGAGTATATATTTTAATAAATCGATGTTACGACAGTAGATAAGATTTAATGAAATTATTATTTTGTAATGTTAATATGGCCGCTGATTCTGCCTCAATGTCAATAAAATCGAACGTGCTGATAAAACAGAAAGCGTAAACTCAATCAGGGAGTCACAATGGGCTACCAAATAATTCAGCTCAATTCAGTACGTTTGATGGCGTATAGTTAAACTTGCGCTCGGCACAGCCGCTGCAAACAAAAGATAATTGAAGCACGTTTCGCTATTCAAATTACAAATGAGAGGGCGAAGGCCGGCCGGTGCCGGAGACGGTGACGCGTCCCTAATATCGTGACAGATTGTCTTAGAGCGGGACATTAAGGGGCTTTATCTGCGGCGCTCGAGGCCGCGAGGCCGCGGGCGTGGCGGAGGGCGGGCGCGGAACGATGTCGTCGACAACTCCGATTGTTCTACTTCTTACACTCGTGGTTTGATTTCTAGCGGTTCCTGAATTTTTTTGTTCATGTTTTAATCTAAATTAATCAAATATTGTAAAATAAGCCTGTGTCGACATCCCCTGAGCGCTTTTCGTCATATGAGGTATTATAATGTACAATGGTACATGCATTTTTTTATGTTATAGATTGGCGGACGAGCATATGGGCCACCTGATGGTATTTGGTCACCATCACCCATAGACAATGACGCTGTAAGAAATATTAACTATTCCTTACATCGTCAATGCGCCACCAACCTTAGGAACTAAGATGTTATGTCCCTTGTGCCTGTAGTTACACTGGCTCACTCACCCTTCAAACCGGAACACAACAATACTGCGTACTGTTGTTTGGCGGTAGTATAACTGATGAGTGGGTGGTACCTGCCCAGACGGACTTGCACAAAGCCCTACCACCAAGTAAAATGTTGCATTGTGGCATTTGCATCATTCGATGGGAAGGTAATCTGGCACGAACCTGGAAATCAGTGCAATATTGATTTACGTACTTGCCGAGTTCCGAGCAGGCTCTATGTACCTTCACATTAAATATTCTAAAACAAACAGTGACACTTTGTATGAAATGTTTGAAATGTGCGAGAGCCAGTGTAACTACAGGCATAAGGGACAAACAATCTTAGTTCCCAAGGTAGTTGCCGCATTGGCGATGTAATATATTACTTAATGTATACTATTCTATAGCCGGTGGCGATCACTTATGACCAGGTTACACATTTGTTCGTCCGCCAACCTATTTGATATAAAAAAGAAGAAAAAATAGCTTTTTTATAACCGAATCTTTAACCCAATCAAAATTAAAATCAAAAGATACTTAATTGGAGTTAAACCTTAGAAATAATATTTAACGAGTTAATTAATTAATTTTAATATTGAGTTACCGCTGGCGGGGATGTTGGTTCTACGAATACGAGTCTGTGTTGATATAAGCTTTTATCACGATTTTCTGTCAAACGATTCTAAAAACATGAATACAGAAATTTCCATTGATATTACAAGTGCCTCGGATATGAAGTAACGATTTTACTTAATTTCCTTTAAAGAGTGCTTTAAAGACAGAAATATAGATGAGTATGGTGATGAGCGATGAGCGAGAGAGGGAGCGGTGGTGGATATTCCTTGAAAATGTAATAACAGAGGTCGATATAAGGCATTCCGCGGACAGTACGGCCACACGCTCCGAGGCATTACTTCGGTAATTGAGTGTAGTCGGAAGGGCTTAGAGGAGCGAGTTATGACGCAACTCCGTCGAGCCCCGCGCCCCTATTAACTATGAATATTCAGACCAACTTCGTTTTCCTAACGAGTCAACTTGATTAATTTCGAAGCATGAGGATTTCTACATCAAACTTCTGCTTGAACTTTATTACATGCATCTTGCATCTCGTATCTGTTCTTGATACAGTTTGACTGTTTTTTGTCAAATATATTGTAAGTAAGTATTCATTACCGCTCGCAGTGAGTTTAGACATTACGATGCCATTGACCTATACTAAGTAATATCATCTATGTAAATATTTAAATATTGTATTCTGTCATAACAAACAAATCGTTTGTTTGATTATATTTTAAACGTAAGCGATGTATGCTTACTTATTCAAAGTCTAAACATTCTTCAATTCAAGCACACTCGTAAAAGCACTATTGAATCGTTATGTTAAAATATTGAATTAAATGTAAATATACCGCCGGTTCGGGAAGTAGATTCTACTGAGAAGCAACAAGAAAATCAGTAGTTACTCTTTGAAACTTTATACAGTTTTTGGTTGATACTTAAGTGAATGTTTCTCATGCTGTTTCATCGACGTGTAAAAGAAATTTTATAATATAGAAAAAAAAAATAGATAAAAATAGCTCCGAATACCGGACTGTAAAATTATATAATATGAATTAAGTTACATTTATTTTCAAAAAAAAAATGTATTTAATTATGAGACTACTGAAGTTATTGATGGGACTTTGGCCAATCGACGCGTTGTCTTTCGTAGATGGCCAGTATAGAGTATTAATATTTCGAATACCCTTGGCCTTTGTTATAAAAGGAATTAAATAAAAAGGAGACTTTCGTTCGGGCGTTTCGGGTTAAGCCATTAAAATATGATTTTCGATTGAATACTACTATTACGGAACGAGTTTTATATCTCGCTTCAAACGTCAACTATGTTGTAGCGATTTTCGCTTAGAATGTTCCAGAAACAGTCCAAAAAATCCAATAGAGATTACATCACGTACGTTTGCACACTTGATCGCTGATCGAGAAATTCCGATAGATTGTTGTTTGAGCTGCAGCTGAAACACCAACGTGGGAACAATTTAATTTCACTCCCTGAATTGAATTTCTGTGACAATATTTCGTTGTCAGATGCTATTCCGACCGGAGCGTGTATCGATGTCAACTTCGCTTCTGTTGAGAATATTGAAAGGAAAATTCATTTTCTTAGTTTCGTTTTCGGTCATTTAATTTGATTGCTTGGCTTACATTCTGTTTCTGAGCCTTTAGTCACAGTTAGATTAACTAATCCGGCTGAAGTCGCTCATCGGTCTGTTTGTGCGTTACTGGCCGCCACTGACCGATAACCAATTACGGGCAAATCAGGTAATTTGACTTTGGTCAGCCTTAGAATTAACCGATTAGGCATCTTTTAATTTCCACTTGGTAGAACACAACAAAATTAATTAGGGTATTGTGTTCATGGCGCTGCTCTAAACTAATTATAAGGTTGTATTTCACAAGTTCCGACTCCATTCGGTTTTGATTGTTAGTAAATATAATATGATGTGAATATCACGATCGTCTATTGACTAGTCCTACCTGGATTCCAATATGGATCGGGCCGACAAAAAAGTAATTCGTATATTTTTATTCCAAAATATCCTCAGAATTTGCCTGCAGTTTTAAATTTGCCAGAATTTTAAACTTTATTCTCGTTCACATTATTTTATTTGTAAATTTTAATTTTCGTAAACATAGGAATTGATTAAGCCGAGCCGAACATATTCAGCGGTACGTTTAAATAAATATAAATATATTTTTATTTCGGTGTTCCAATGGTAAAAAAAATAATCCTAGTTTATCGGAAACCATAAATATGCGGGTTCGTTAATAAATGAGGCGGGATTTATTAGGGTCGCAGGCTCGTATCTTTATAACTAAATATCAGTCTTGGGCTCTAAGGAACACACAGCCTTATCGCTTGTAAGCTCGTTGTGGTATTTTATTCAGAGGTTTTGACCTGTAACTCTCTCTGCGTGGGAACTGTCACTTATATATTTATGATAATTTATGTACGCAATAAAATCAGTTCGATAATCAAATATGTATCGAACATTTACTTGTTACTTAATAGTTTTAATGAAATTATTTTTTAATAATAGTAAAAAACTCCAAATCGAAATATACGTTACAAAATCGTCAAGTGTAAGATTAACGTCAATTGGAAACGTAAAATGATATATTCGCCTGTTATTCCATTTCGTTCGTTCCACGGAGGCAAATAGTCTTACTTTTATCTCAGTCGCGATCACGTCTCACCTGATCCAACATCGAGTTGCGACCAATCGAATATGCTCTTTATCCGCTATTACACTGAAATGGAGTGTAATGCAAACGTATGAAGCGCCCGGGGACGCTCCTATCGAATTAGAATCAACAGGGCCGTAATCTATTGGGTGAAGCTGACTATAACGCTACACACTTAATCTTAATATTTAAGTTTCCACGATTTTTGCCACTATACCACGCGGTCGTTATTAAATAATAATAATTAAGGTAATTTAGATCTTGTGTCATAAGATCTAAACTAGACAAACTCACGCCACAATATCTTTGAAACAATTTTATTTATTAGCCGTATATAGCTTTTAGCTGTATATAATTTTTTTTTAATGAATAAAGTTGCAACTTTGGTAAGGCCACATATTGTACAGTATGTATTTAGCGTGTTCTAGTTTGCTAACGTTTTTTCCGCTCGAACACAAACGATGATATCGAATTCAGACTAATTTCATCCGACACGTAATTGCATTCCAAGCGCCTGATTCAGTTTTCATGAAATTCCAACGAGCAGTTTCTTTTTATTCTAAAAAAGTACTCTCAAGGGCGTCAATTAGGAAGTGGACGGTCGAGGGAACTGACGAGTCACAATTAAACCAATTTAAAATTTTCGACTTAAGCGTTAATCATTTTCAATAAAAATATTTTTTATTTGCAACTACCTATTTTTCTCGTCAATTCTCTACAGACTTGTCCGTACCTGTGGTATCAAATTAAGTAAGAGTTTACGATGAGCGATTCGATGAAATTGATATAATTGAATTCGTTTTTTAAATCGGTATTATGAAAATAGTGCTGTTGTTCGTGCCTACTTTAACGTCTCCTGATGTACTCATGTAATACGATTGTACAGTAATCCGACAGCACCGAATAGAGGTCAGGCGCAGGCAGCTAGACTTGCTACGTCGTGTGCTTACCGAAGCATGTGACAGTACTAACTGCCAAAACCCAAGATCCAGACCGCTTCTGAATCAGCATCATCATCATGATCAGCCTGTATTATTACACTGCTGGATGAAGGCCTCTGATTGTGTCTTGGTAAAAAACCCTATAAAATTTTATTGGTCCGAGCGGGGATATAGAGCGATATATCTTATATGCATGGTAGATAAATAGTCTTAGATTCGAAGAGGGTAAGGCTTTTACCCGTCATTTATCATTCAGGCGGGCTGGGCGAACAACCCACCGGCCTAATACTCGTGTCCCGTCATGCTCTGCTAACGACGTCTATTCGTCGATACGTCATTCGTTTCCTAAGCGATTAATGACTGGCGGTTTTCACTCATCTGCCCAAGAATCAGTGTAATATGCGGCACGCAATTAGAGCCCGGCGGAAAAAATCTATTCGTATCTGGAATGACCTCGCGTGATTAAACCGGAGAGCTTATTACATCGAAGAAACCGAAATGTATATACACGTATGTAGTTGCTTGTGTTATTTGTAGCGCACTAGTGCCAAGAAACGGATCGCGTGCGATTAAGTGGCGCACTTCTTGACAACAAGAGTATATTGTTTGTGTATGTGTAGGAAATATTACAGTTTACTCAGCGGAAATGCTCAGAAGGTTTAATTAGCTTTGACAGCGAGCGATCAGTGTTGCATGAATATATTGTTTGATATATTATAAAAAAATAAATAAAAATTTTAACAAAAAGAAAAACCGACTTCAAACAAAACACTATTTTAAAACAAATGAATATGCATGAAAAAGTAATAAAAATAATTGCGTATTCAACATATCTTCCTAAGTTAAATGAAATGAAAAATATTAGACTACTTAAAAGTCGATTAACGATTATATCATGTAGTTATAGTTATTGGTATATTTGGAGCCGGTGTCAGCCACGGTGCCCTTGCCCCAACAATTAAAAGAAAGAAGCGATACGAGCCCCTTGATTGATCCAGTATATTATTGTGTAAAAGGTAATTTGTAAAAAACATATTTGTTAAAGTATTCTCGTATTGTTTTTTGATAGATATACTGTAGGGTTTTATTGGCTGACACCGACTCCAAATATAACAATAATTATAACTACATGATATAATCGTTAATCGACTTTTAAGTAGCCTAATATTTTTCATTTCATTTAACTTAGGAAGACTCTAAAAAATATGTTGAATACGCAATTATTTTTATTACTTTTTCGTGCATATTCATTTGTTTTAAAATAGTGTTTTGTTTGAAGTCGGTTTTTCTTTTTGTTAAAATTTTTATTTATTTTTTGATTTTAAGTGAAGCTGATGTTGACTAACTAATTTTTTTTAATATGGATAGATTAAGCGTTCCGTTTATATGAGTCAGAAACTACTTCGAGGACAATTTCAAAGGAAACTTGCGAATAAAGCAAAAATAGACTTTCGAAAATGCGGATTTAATACGTCACGCGGCGTAAACTACAAGGATCCCTCGAAAGAGCTGTAATCAAACTCAGCAAAAAAACTTTGAAAATGACCAACTATATTTCGTACATCATATGACATCACATCACATACACAAAATTTGATTAAAGATAGTAAGAAATTCTGCTCCATATCGCACCCTAACTGCGAGCCGTATAGGAGTTCCATCACTACATAGTAAAAAACAAAGTCGCTTTCTCTGTCCCTATATCTTTAAATCTACGCAACGGATTTTGATGCGGTTTTTTTTAAAAGATAGTGTGATTCAAGGGGAAGGTTTGTGTATATAATACATGAACAATATAGTAAAGAAGCACTCATAATTTTAGAAGTTTGCGATGTGATGTCGTATATAAACAAATTTTGTAGTATATTTAGTATCAGTATTGCACCCGTGCGAAGCCGGGGTGGGTAGCTAGTTGATTATAATATTCGACTATGATAATTACATAAACATAACCACATTACGGAAGGTGACTCAAATATCCAAATAACCTATAAATAAAAGATTCGACTGAGTATCGCTAACGTGCTCCTCAGAATTGTTCCGTTCCCTTCCGTTCTGTTACTTTGTCATGGATCCTGTGCTCAGAACCTTACCAAACTTTCACCAAATTACCCTTGAAGTATATATTTTATAATAAAAAAAGAATTATCAAAATTGGTTAACGTGATTTTCAGTTATTCACCTATTTGTCGCGCATATACATAATGCAAATTTAAGACTTATGTCGTTTTCACATGGATACCATCATCGGAAAAAAAAATAAAAAAAATGGGACCCCACGGGAAGCTCTACCTTTCAAACAAAAAAAAAATTATCAAAATCGGTCCACCCAGTGAAAAGTTATGAGGTAACAAACATAAAAAAAAAAAAAAAATACTGACGAATTGATAACCTCCTCCTTTTGGAAGTCGGTTGACAATAAAAAACGAAATTATCAAAATGATAATTCAAAATCTTTCTTTCTTCATAACAAGAAAGTTTATATGTATATGATGATTCCATTAATTGTAATAATATGCTTCACAAACGGATATTAAATATACCCGTATAAAAATATAATATTTAAAAATAATTAAGGAAACTTAAGAAAGGCGTGATTGGATTCAAACCCCCGACCAGCGATTAAGATCTATTTATCTATTCACTGGGTTATCTCTACCCAAATTGTCAATAACTACGAATTCCAAATTCAACTAAGTACGTAAAATTGAAACAGTGTTTGGTATGTAATTTAGCATTCGGCTATTTTAATAATGAGAATGCTTTAAATGAAGGAATTTAACTCCAATCTGCTCCAGAGATACAGACCTGAATTAAAATTTAAGTAATTTCGAATTCGAAGGCATTTCTAAAATGATCTGTTCATTTCGTGATATCGATTTGTGACGACACTTTTCCCTCTTGCCTCGCTGTTAAAAGGGAATCTTTAACAGCGAAAAGTATTCCCGGAGAGTGAGAGAGGAAGTGTACTAATTAAAGTGTCGGGAACAAAGTCGTTGCGAGTATCGACAGAAGATAAGACGTGTTTTAATGGACGGCGACGATACGACAGGACGACACCTGAATTGTTTGATACGGTGTCACCGTCACTGTCTACCAGCTGTATCTGTCGGAGAGCTGTATTCTAATGCTGACGACAGTTATGCGTCATCGAATAAGAAATTTGTAAATCTGTGCTTCGTGTGTTAGAAATGAGCCTGGCTCATTTAATCTTTCAATGATTCTACAACAATACAGAGTATGGATGTTTGATAGTTGAATAAGCTAAAGGTATTTTTTTAATATCTTATATACCTACCTCTTGTTCTGATTAGTGCAATATGAGGTTGATCTCTTTCCAATAAACCCATATAGTTATACTATTGTAAGATTTTTTCTAGATGAAATTTGAAAGACTTTAAAATGTAGAGATTGCCTAACGCCCGTAATACGTCGAAATTTTGAAATAAATAAGGGATTTGACTAAGTCTCATAATGCTAAAATTTACAGTACGTCCATAATTAATTACAAAATAAATAATTAATTAATAATACGACTATGGCATAGGACTCGGCTCGTTGTCGTTTCCCTGTTGTGTAAACGCCGTGAGTGACGGATAAACATTTCAGTTCACAGCATTCGACAACGCCGCTGACGTGTGATGTTATTGGAAAGTATAATTGTACGAGATGTTTGAGACGGGGCAGTTCGGGATATTCCTCGGGATTGGTTTTATTTCAGAATAACAATAACCTTAAAGTTATAATTATTAATTAACTGATTTATTAATTTACAGCCAACGTTACTCTAAAGAATTTGGGATTCTAACTGATACTTATACTATACTATACTTCATACATCTAAATCTATTATTAAAAAGTTATGATGGATTTAATAAATTCACATACACACATGAACCCCGGAATTATTACTGATTTTTGGACAGTCGTGTACTTTAACAAGTTTAAATTAATTTGCTAATAATAATGTAGATAATATTTTTAAATCTTTTGTTAATTTCTAGACCATCATGTTGTTTATAATTGTTTTTCTTCTGTGGCGCGTTCTTTCGTCTGGAGGGATCGCGCCACAATGAACGTGATCTCTAGTAAACGCTCTCTGCCGCGTTTCCTGCCGTTCCTCGGCCGGCGCGGCGCTTGCGCTCTATCGACGCCGTTTATATCTACAGTATATACGAACGAATAAACATTGTTAAATCGTTTATCCACCTTCATTGGTTGTTGGTAAATAAGAATATTTTTTTCACAGATACACTCGCGAAATTAACAAAGATTATATCACAAGAAATGCCTCGTCCTCATTGCCCACATTATAAATATTCTGCATATTATTTTTTCGCTATAAAATAGGGCATTTTTTCAAGAAGTTTCTCCTCTTGCTAAGCTAAGGTTTGGCTCGTTCAAAGCGAATCGCTTCCAAAATTAAACTATGTTGAACAAATAGCGGCTGTCTATAAAAGGACACAATATAAATATCTGGTCTGACCTCTCTCTAATACTTCATTACGGACATCGAGATTCCATTCCGGAACGTTAGAGCGGCTTCATTCGGACGGATTCCGCTTCTGCCGGAGCGTTCGGGCCGCCTCGCATGCCTCGGCCGCGGAATGCCGCGTCACGGCCAAGTGTGGACGTGAAAATCATTATTTCGAAACGCAATATTACTGACGTTTGGGGTTATTATTAAATGTGTATGTACAATCGTTGTGTTTTGTTAGTTGCAGCTTTAATTTACGATCCAAATATTTTGTCCAGCTTGATTAGAATGTTTATAACGAGTATATGGAACTATGTTAGTTTAATTGAAACATGTTTGAAATAAAACAAATAAGGGGTATGTATTTTGCACGTAGTTGAACCTATTCTCTCATCAAAGATTACCGAGTACATTCGACAAAACGTATCAAGTATAAAACACATTAAGTATCTTAGACTAGAATGAATAGCGTGTCCCCCCGATGTATTTCGGGAACATTAGTACAGGAATGCAGCTAAATCGGTGCGGTCCGGCGCGCAGCCTTCATCGCGTATTGATTGCGCAGCGTTCAGCCGGATTACCGACACCCAACGCCCTTACCGACACCTATTATTGTTACGTTTGCTAATGTTACTACGTTTAATATTACATTACGGCTAAAATTGTAGGTTAAGTGATAGTTAGAAGTAGGTTTTATACGTTATTACTTATCTACCGGCATTCTTTTTTCATAACGTTGAGTTTGTGTAGGAATAAAGTTGTTAATTACAATATTATTTTTCAATTATTTTGTAATAGCTTAAGATTTTAATCCTTTGGAATTTATTATTGAATGAATAAAATATATTTTTTATATTTTATATTATAGTTTATAGTAAAACAAATTCCTTAATTTAAGGTCAACAAATTACGAGTTGCGGTCTGTCTGTTCTCGTAACAGAATAATGTGACGTATTTACTTTTATCAGCGGTTAGACAATAACTTCAGATGAAGTGTTGTTGTCTGACAACCGAGTAAATAATCTGATTGCCTGGAATTAGATACTTGATTGTTGAATGAGTCGTAAAACGTTGACAACGCATACAGCGTAAGTCGTGTTTTGCCTTCATCCGCTCTGTAAGCCTTCCTGTGGACGATGACAAAGTATGCTTTATAGGAGGAATAAAGTTACATCGGGATCGTTAGTCGTAAAGTCTCAATTCTGATGATGGGGTCGAGTTACATTGTGCATGTGATCGTTGTTTATGGCTCTTACTACGTGAGCTTCAATATTTAGGGAGGGAGACTGTAGCTCTTCCTTGGACGTTTACTTTAAAAGCAAACTATAAATAAACACAATGCAGAGTTCCGAAGCTGAGATACTAAATTATATTAAGGTATAAATATCCCAATGTTAAGAGACGCAAACGTCAAACAGGTCAAGTGATTGTAAGAGGGCTATTTGATTAATACTGAATATAAATAACCGTGAATAATATAAACTGAAACTGAATGACGACAAAGTACTCAATGGGTAATTAATAAAAAAAAAATGTGCAACTCGTCTGGGTACCGTTACCATCAGCTAAAGCAAAACTGTTGTTGCTGGTTTGGAATGAGGATGCAGTCAGCTCACATCATTACACAGTATAAAAAAAGTCGCTTACAGCTGTCTGTCCCTGTCTGCTTAGATCTTCAAAATTACGAAAAGGATTTTGATAATATATATAATATATAATAGTTATTCTTCCGCCAAATAACAGTACTCAGTATTGTTGTGTTCCGGTTAGGATGGGTGAGTGAGCCAGTGTTACTACAGGCACAAGGGACATAACATCTTAATTCCCAAGGTTGGTGGCCCATCGACGATGTAAAGAATAGTTAATATTTCTTGCAGCGTCATTGTCTATGGCTGATGGTGACAAATTACCATCGGGTGGCCCATATGCTCGTCCGTCAACCTATACCATAATAAAAATAATAGATAGTTTGATTCAAGAAGAAGGTTTATATTTATAATACATGCACAATATAGAAGAAAAACACTGACACTTTTTAATATCAACATTGCACCCGTGAGCAGCCGGGTCGGGTTGCTAGAAAAAACCTTTGTTAACGAGGTCGGTGATTTTATCCACATGATGTTCAAGTAACGTGACCCGAAAATACGCGAGCGAATGTTACTGAGACAAAGTTTCAACTTTTTTCAGGCCATAATAGAGTCTGAAAGCGAATTTAGATTAAATCGAAGTTTTGGTCGGTTGCTAAAGCAACTGTATTAAATTGATCTGAGTTAGAATCTGCCCACGCTATCAACCTTTCCTTTAAAATCCTTAGAGAGCAGAACCTTTTTAATAAAAAGTACTTGTAAATGTTTAATAAAATATTATAAATGCAAAAGTGAGTTTATTTGTTACGCTTTCATCACGAAATTTGCATATTTATTTTCAGGGGTGTAGATAAGCTATCCTAACCTAAAACCGGATTTCTGTACACGATACGCAGATGAAGCTGCGGGTTGAAACTGGTGTTTATTAAAAATTGAACCGGGTACTTAATAAATATTTACTATTTATAAATATATATTTTAAAACAATCAAGTTCTAAGTTAATAAATCACATTACCTGTATATTCATATACAACAACAACAACAGCTTGTCAATTCCCACTGCTGGGCTAAAGGCCTCCTCTCCCTTTGAGGAGAAGGTTTGGAACATATTCCACCACGCTGTTCCAATGCGGGTTGGTGGAATACGCATGTGGCAGAATTTCTATGAAAGTCACATGCAGGTTTCCTAACGATGTTTTCGTTCACCGCTGAGCACGAGATGAATTATAAAGATAAATTAAACACATGAATCAGCGGTGCTTGCCTGGGTTTGAACCCCCAATCATCGGTTAAGATGCACGCGTTCTAACCACTGGGTCATCTCGACTCCATATTTATATACTACGTTTACAATCGTAGATAGCAGACTAGACTGGAATCTGAATAACTACAGATTATAAAACAAAGTTACTTCGCCGTATCTGACTGAATGCCATAAACACACAAAATACCGAAATGATATTAATACAGTTTCAACGAAATAGTTTACGTGGAAGGGCCATAACATACTCGTATATTTAACTGAAGTTTTGTATAAAAAGTTAAACGGATTATAATTTAAAAGTTTTGCATATACCCTTATTCTATCCGAATTATAATGGATAGTTAGTAATGTATTTTTCTCGGTATCGTCGGTAAAGTTTAATTATAGTAAATTCTATTCGAATGGAAATATTTTGATATTGAATTTTATAATAAGAATAATAAAAATATAAATAAAAATAGGTATTAGCGTGTACTGTACACGTACCTGTAATGCAATAATCGCAATAGTCAGTATCAATCATTGTCAGCTGGTTGTAGTCCGCGGGTCATTTGTCTTGATTCGACTTGTTTATGATCACTATCAGCTTCCGATTATCACACTATTGATCTTAAATTAATTTATGTATGATACAATTGCTAATTAGGCTTTTTATCACATTTTTACAGGAAATACTCTACAATGACTTTTGGAAAAATTACTTTGTTTTTGAAGACCGAGGTAGTAAAGGATGTTATTTTATTTTTCCAGTTTAGACCCATTTATATTTTAAACTTTTGCTTGTTGACAACGAGTACGTAACCGTCGAGAGACTGTCATTAAGAGCAGAACTAACAATTTGTTCTCACCTCCAACAGGGAAACAAATATTGCGAGGTTTATGATTTTAACAGCATACGTGTATCCCGTGAGACTCAACGTTGAGCGACATATGATAATTTGACAAATGACATGTCTTACCTTCATAAAGTCCTGTGTCATTAAGCTTATGGAGTGATCCGACATGTAATATTAGTGTAGTAGTAGTAACTATAATAAAAAAGAATAATTTTATTGAGTCTGCAAAAGTTTCATACTCGAGTATTATCTTCTCTCTCATGAAGAATGTTCATGTACTGCAATGTGGGGAGTTAACTGAACTGAACTAGCTGTCGCGTTTACGAGTTGTTTGTGAGGTATAAGATATATATACATACATACATGCGTAGGACAAACCTTGCTTCATGATAAATTATATCAAATATAAAAATAACAGTCACAGTTTATCCGCGGTAACAATATTGGTATACTCGTAGATATGTTAGTTCTGTCAAAATACTTTTCTTCATCAGGAAACAAATGACGCAATTAAACAGACTCATTTGTGTGTTCATATTACTTTACAACACCTCAGCCTTCACCTTCACCTTTTCAACACCGGGTTCGAACTCGGTCAATAAGAAATTTTCCGAGTTCGAACCCACGATTTTAGCTTTGAATGTACACGTTTTCTCACTCGGTCATCTCGATTTCGAAAATGTATATTTTATATAACATATTATAATAATGGTTCGTGATTTGTTCATAGTCAGGTTTTAGCTTCCTACGCTATGAAACATGACGCTTAAATCGATATTTAAATTGAAGTGCAACTTAAAAGTAATGTACTGGAATTAGATTAAAAGAGCAAAATCCAAGTAACTTTCCGGATTTTCACTGTGAAATTCTTATTCGGAACCGTCTCGTACAACTGCTAAAATATATCCGTAAAGCGATGACTTAAAAATACTTAAAAAGGCTAAATCAAATCGTAAATATTTAAATTGAATAACAATCTCCCAATTTTTATTTTGTTGGAAATTCTCTAAATAAATTACGAGCTCGCGATTGATATTAAGTTTACGTGCCGATTTACTCGAACGGCTTCTTGCGATTATAATAAGTTCCGTTCGTTCGTTTTATCGCAGACGACAATAGCGCGCCTCAGGAGCTCCAATGACAATGATTTATGTCTGTAAATCTCTTCACTTCGATCGGGACAATCACTTCGCTGCCGATTCTTTGAGTTCCGCTCCGTCATCCTTTTTTGATTAGTAACAGCCTGCTGCACAAATGTCTCCTGTCTTCGGGAGTGGAGCTTCAGCTCTTCGTCCACCTCGCAACACCACTGTGGCTTGATAGTTATAACCCAGTATATTTTCCATCGACATATTATGCAATTTAGTTTACAATGCATTCCTTCTTTACGATCTATTAAAGACACAAATAGATAAGATGATGACATTCTCTTTACTGGGCCATGAAATCCTAATAAAGGATTCTGATTTAGGAAGCTAGTAGTTGTATAATTGAATTAAGGGTAACTTCGTTCGAGTTGGCCTTTTATAATTACTTTTGGATTGGATTGTCTTTACAGTGTAGGTATCAAATGATTTTTAAAGTTATCTGTTCGGAATTATGATATTTCACATGAGCAAGAACAGCGCGGTGGAGTAAACTCCTAACCTTCTCCTTAAAGGGTAGAAAACGCTTTACCCATGCAGTGGGATGTTTTCAGGCGATTAATTTAGTTTAACTAATATTATATTCAAATTGATTTATATTAACAGTATAAAGGTGTACACAGCATTTTATCGTACGTGAATGATTCGTGTTGCAGTCAGTATAATGAACAGATAAATATGAAATTATATTTTAATGTTCGTAATTAATTCGTGTATTCGCAGCGGGATTGCCCTCGTTTTATCACCCGATTAGTCCATTTTAAATCGTTTACGAGGTCGTCTCTAAAATATTATTGTTTATTATTCATGAGAGTACTCTACCCCTCCCTCCTGACAGCCCCGCACTCCACTCTCCGCTACCCGCATCCCGCGCCCCGCGTCCCGACTCGATCCCGCACTGTTTCTATCAGACAGCTAATTTATTTTCATCCCCTATCGGATGTTACGAAGATAGAAAATTTTATAAATTCAGTGATAACGTTGACTTCAAAACGATATTACGTTATACGTTACAACAATCGCTTTTTTTAATAAAGACAGTTGAAACTGAATATGTCCGAAACCATAATATTGTTGTTGCATTTAATCATTTTCATCCAAATTTAATATAATCAAATTTACTTTAGCATATACCTGTGATGCGATAAATTGATGGGAAATATTACTACTGGAGTTACTGCTTCTTCTGGGAAATTTGTTCATGCCATACCGGTGATAGGTTTTTATTTAATTGAATCCTGAAAAGTGACAATCGAGATATTATACGAGTGTACTTGATGAAGTGCACATGATTTTAATGTCGTTAAATTGATATTTGCATTTAGATATTCTCATTACATGAGTTTTAATAACTTATACCATCCTCTTATCTTTTTACAGCATTAATAATTGGTAAAACCTGAAATATTCTAAAAGTCCATAGACGAGCTTATTAATATAATACAATTTGAGGTTACAGGAATTTCTAGAAATAAATCCAAGCGCGATAAAACATGCGTATTGCTTGTGAAGCTATATTTTTGTTACAAGGATCTTGTTCACACGAGTACGGTCGCAGAACGCACAAGGTATCGCTCCTGCTTCGCTTCGTGGTACAAACGCATTCCTTATATTATTACAGCCCTTGTCGAGTCGCGTCGAGTGCTAAGAGCTCTCCGTCAATATTAGCCTTTACTGCGTTATAAATACACGGTACATTCGCCGCGAGCTGAGCACAAACAAAAACGTCGTAACACAATAACACGTTGAAGACTGCCGCTACGAGCTTACTTTTATTATTGGAATGAAGATTAATTTATACTTATATAGAAGGTCCATATGTTGATAACTTATCATAGCTACTGCTACTATTAGTATGGCTTATAATTTTTAAGGTTATAGCTTACTATGACGTGATCACCTCTTATTGTAACCATTGGTACGGTCAGATGTTTGTTACTAATTATGTTGTCAATCCGCTGGTCAGGGAATATAAGATATCGTGTCTTTTGTGCCAATAATTACAAAGGCTGGCTCACCCTTCAAACAGATCGCATCAATGTAAAATATTGCTTTTTATTTATAATTCCACCCGGGCAATTAAGATACCGATCAGTTTGCTAGCGCTAAGATGAACCAACATTGTTTTCATAATATATGAATTATAGAATATATAAATAAGATTTGTTTTTGAAATAGTTCACGTGTCACGTGCTATCAGTGAATTTTTAAATAAAATTTGACTAAAAATTCGCATACAAACATCATGAAAGAAAAATTCACTCCGGGTTTTACCAAAATGTTTGTTTTTTTTTTCTTTTCGTAGTTTTTGCACGGCTTGATTTTTTATTATCGTTTTGTTTTTATACGACAACTCGTTACGGGAGAGCTGCCCGTCCGGCTGCAGTTACTTCGGCGCTTAAAAAGTTAGTTTCGACGGTTTTAGCAAATTTCATGACGATGACACCGGCTCTGATTTTAGATTTAAGCAGACTTACCTCCAGTCACTGAAACGTTGTTAAAGTCAAATGAACTGGGTTCGAATCTGATGCTCACGCGGTGCATCAGCTCCACCATCGACCAATGACTATTGAGAATAAAGCTAAATTAGTCGTTCGTCTTTGGTCAGATCAGAAAGTAGACGTTGCGACTAAAATTGGGCAAACGTAAGTTTGGGAATAAGCAGAAAGGTACTATTATGCTATAACATGACAAGTTTAAAAATGACTCATTTGCCCTTGAGCATAATGAACTTTAATATACAGAAGAAAATATGATACACTTTTTTGCATGGCACAAAGTTTATTCATCCCTTTTTTATGAAAAAACTTTATCACTGTTCAAAACTTTAATTAAAAATTGTACAATAAAGTCTTAATTTTATATTTAATTCAAATACAATTAACAGTTTAAGAACATATATACTAATTATAGATGTATTTTGTAGTTCCAAATTTCATGGTACTTTTATTTTAATTTAAAAAATAAATGAAATTGTAGCAACATGAAAAAGTATATTAAAACCGAGTAAGTATTGCGGCGACCGCGTTGGTTTGATAGTTATTTAAAAAAAGTTCCATGAAACGAACGCATTCAAGCGAGTAACAATTTCGCGACGACAAGCTGTTGTGTAAATACAGGGCGACAAAAATATATTCAACGACGAACACACAATGGAAAAGAAAAGTTGGCAGCGAAACCGCCGCGTAGCCATTTGTTAACTTTGACGTAGCGTCGTAGCGTCGTAGCGCCTCAGCTACTCAGTAGCGATATCGTACTACGATATCGCTGGGAATGTAAAAACTAAATGGTTTTCTTATTGTTAACCTTGTTATGATCGTGAATGCAAATGCGTAACGGATATCAACATATTTAGGTCAAATTTCACAATTCACGCAGTTTTAACAAATAATTTGGTACAACACTTCAGTCTGACCGTAGTCTATATGATTTTCATAGAATATAAAATATTTTTTTGAAATAAGAAACAAATTAGAGATTTTTCTTTCAAAATTAAAACGTGAATATTACTTTTTGATAACCAAAGGAAAAACAGCCACTGGTTTGTTGTAAAAACACACAAAGAGACCTACAATCATTGGCGAAATAGCTTAATTTTTCTTTGGTATAGAGCTTTACTATTTTAAATAAAAGAAACAGTGCAGAATCAAAGACCGTCAAATATCAAGAACGTGAAAAGTATATTTTGTAAAACTCAATAATTGTATGAAATTCGTTGCAAACAAACGTCCTTTCAGAATTATTTTCATTTCGCAACGAACGCATTTTTCCGTTCCGGGATCCCGTTGTAAAGTCATATAAAATGCCCCACAAAAGAGTTTCTGTCTCCATGTACCCAAGTGACATGCGTTATAAGATTATATTTGTTCCTTATTTTTTGGTAAGCATATAACGATATTTCTCATTTACTGACATTTTATTTTTGGATAAAAAGTTCATCAATAATATTGAAACTTACTGACTTTTAAATCCCTTCAACGGTCTGTATATGTATCTACGGTTTTTATTATATACTAGCGACGCGCCCTGGCTTCGCATGGGTTCAATACTGATACTACAGAATTTGTTTATTTAGGACATCACATTACAATCTTCTAAAATTATCAGTGTTTCTTTACTATTATTAACCGCATCAAAATCCGTTACGTAGTTTTAAAGCATACAACGGGACATAGGGACAGATAAAGCGACTTTGTTTTATACTATAGAGAGAGTCGAAATGGCCCAGTGGTTACAACGCGTGCATCTTAACCGATGATTGCGGGTTCAAACCCAGGCAAGCACCGCTGTTTTATGTGCTTAATTTTTCTTTATAATTCATCTCGTTCTCAGCGGTGAAGGAAAACATCGTGAGGAAACCTGCATGTGACTAATTTCATAGAAATTCTGCCACATGTGTATTCCACCAACCCGCATTGGAACACTATGTGATGACTAGGTTCCAAACCTTCTCCTCAAAGGGAGAGGAGGCCTTTAGCCCAGCAGTGGGAATTTACAGGCTGTTGTTGTTGGTGTTGTTTGTTGTTTTATACTATGTAGTGATACATTATATTGTAAACTATTGGCAAGAAACTCAGATCTTCTACAAATGTACTTAGGCATGTTGATTAAACACAAGTACATTCTTATTTATCTAGCATGAAGATAGAAAAATATTAACATAAATTTTTACCAGCCATATAGTTGTTTATCGAGCAGTAGAGCTTCATTTATTAATGTTTTTTCACGTTATATTTAAATTTATTACTAGCATTACGAAACATATAATATATACTTAAATGTACACAAAGTTTCAAGATAATAAATTTCGACAAAATTCGTGTAATGCCGGTATAATATCAGACTGGAGTTTCATAGCGAAGTGAATATTAAAATTTCAGTTTGACGCCCACTCACCGCACCTGCACGCCGGTCTACACTCGCATTACATTTAATATTAAAGATAATAAAGAAACAAGATCACAAACTAAATTGAAACAAGGAAAATTAATTATATATTACAAGAAAGTCGACGGTGATAAAGCTCCACAGCGACATCGTACCGATACTCGTACTACACTCACTTACATTTACCTTTTAACAATTACCGGGACATTTAAAATAGATATTAATATACACTATAAGAAGCAGAATCCGTACTTAAACGTTATTATTAAAATAAAATGTGTTGGTAAATGTCTGAGCTATCGTATTTGTTATTTGTGTAAGTATTTCTTATTTTTGGAGACTTATTATTATATGAACAATAAAAAGTAACAATTAAATTTAGCTATTCCTGGTTCGGTTTCGTTTAGTATCTTTGGTTCGGAAAGTAGATTAAATTCAAACAAGATTAACAAATTTTATTTTAATTAATGAATTAGTTATTATTAGTTAATTCATATAAATGACTAAGGTTCTTCTACATTCCGAAACAGAACTTGCTTTACATTCAATTAATCTTGTTAAATAACGATTCAAGAGTGCTCGTGCGAGCCTACTTGAACAGAGTTAATTTGATTTGTTGTAGTGTATTTACTAATTGGAATCCGCACAGCCGATACATGTAGCGTGAAAACAGCTGTTGTTTTTCTGTAATCACACACACAAACAAAAGCGTCGCTGTGTGACGCTGGAATAACAGGTTCAATGAAAAAATAAAACAGAATTAACCTTACAATTTCCGGCGTGTAAGTTATTCAACGGCTTTATATTTTATTCCGTCATCGCGGCGGCCAGGCTTCAAGCCAAGTAATCGTTCTTTGTTGTTTTATCTTTTCCTTTTATTTTTGTGTACAAAAGAAATTCTCTGTTAACTGGCGGTAAAGTAAAAATTCAATAAAATTCGTTTATTATATTCATCGACAACTTACTTTTATGTGGTTTAAAGTTTAATTAAAGCATTTGTCTCGGGATATGTGTGTGCTAGTTCCCCACAACGATCGGATGAAGATGTTTTCAAAAACAGCAGTAAACGTGAAAATATCATAATTTTATCATTAGTTAATTTTAATACAGGACAGAAAATACATAAAACTATAAAGTTTAATTTAATCTTACTTTATTTCTGAGAACGTGATATAAATAATTTTATTTTAAATAAGAGTTTGTACAATTTTCTACTGTAAATTGTTAATTTTGTTAATTGAATAGCTTTTATCAAATAATAATGAACCCAGTTGATCCGTCTGACGGGCTTACAGAGTGAATGTCGCACACACACAGCTGTCTCGAGTGGACATCAGCTGGAATCACTCGACCCATATTTCAGAAAAGAAATACTTAAACAATTTCTTATAATATAAATAGCTTACCATTGAATATTTATTGATGGTTATTATATTAATCATTGCATCGTTTTAAGTATTAAATAGTTCATTAGTTTGTCAATTTGTTCCTAGAGAAATCAAACGTTGTTTTGACTTTAATTAACCAATGATTTAAATTAAAAAGCTTTCTTCATTTCCTCACAGTTCGATCGAATTGAGTTGAAATTTTTAATTTTGAGAGTTAGTGGCAACGAATCTAGTTTTACATTTTTTTTGTTTTACTAATAAATAAATAAAGGTAAATACGTTGTTTGAATATTAAGCTACTAAAAAAAATTATGTGCGAATGACGTGTAATTTTGACTAACGGCATAAATCAAAGTAAAGTACTAAAAAATGGTTTAACCTGATTTTTAACGACCGTTATAAAAAGTCGTTTCTTGGTACTTAAAAATAAATTGGAACAGAGACTATAAAGAACAATTACTTGGCGACCCGCGGCGACGCGGAGGAAAAATAAACAAGTCAAATAACTTATGCGCTCGAAATTGTGAGGTACTGTTTTATTTTTATTAAAATGATTCCAGGGGCGAATACAAAGATTCATATTATTTAAACATAACTTTGTAGCCGAGCTTTGGAGCTTTGTGCGTGGTCGTCTTACAGTCTAACCTTCATGGTATTCCGGCAGAGAATTAAACTGCGCGGTTTGGTTTGGTATTTTTAAACTGTGTTTCCTTTTCAAGGGCTTGTCATTAATCCAAGGACAGGGTGTAAGCAGTCGTTTAATGTTGCTATTTCTATATGGAGAAATGTCAAGAACAATGACCGAACTTATTATATATAGAGTATTCAAAATAGTCTAAACTTTACCCTTAAATTACCCCTGAAGCCGCCGCCGCTGAAGCAAATATACTCCACACTAAATTGTATTTTAATTTATTAAAAAATACTTGTTTAAATTAAGTATTACAGTATTTCATATCAAAAATTTATCTGTACAGTTTGAAATTACAAAGTAGTAAATTTACGTATTTTGTCAAATTCGAGCGACACAGTGACGCTTTCATGCAAATTTGCTATTACAAACATAATCGAGTAAACTCTCGAGAATAATTTGACGATGAAATTATTATTCACATTTTGTAGTTTATGTAATGCCGAAACTACTGTTATCATCAGATACTCAAACCTAGATAAGAGATAAAGTGAAATAAAACGCGAACAAAGATGGCGAATCGAAAAGGCATCTAGCTCTTGTTTTCGTAAATATTTAAATAAGTTTTTGTTATATTAACAGAAATTAAATAGAAGCATGTTACAATTTTAATTGGAAAATATTTGGAAACGTCGAGAGCCATAGTTTGTTTCGAAATAGTTTATGTAAAATTTTGTGCTAAACTACAACAACTAAATTTATACGTGCTTTGCTTGCAAGTATAGTCGGTCTAGATTTAAATGTTTATTTAATTTTAAAGCGTTACTCTGATTCGATCCAACTCCTAAAGTTGCTATCGATGTAAAAATCCAGCAGGCAAGGATATACTCCGGATTTGAGAAGCAAGTTTTTAAAGCAGGTTTTTTTTTAAATTGACGGTCATTATAATGTTTAATTGTTCATAAGGTTGTTTATACGCGACATACATTTTTATGAAACGGTTTTAAACAAATCGAATCAAAATTTCTCTTCTGATTGGAAGGAACAATGAAACATCACGATTGGCCCACATATGTGTATCAAAAAGATTTACCGGTTTTTTTAATATATTTTAGTACAAGGTAGTGACATGTTTCAAGGCCCACAATATAATAAATCCTCTTTTGAAAAAAGTACGCAGCGCATAGTTTGACGACACGACGGCACGTCCAAGTTAACAAATAGCTACGCGGCGGTTTTGTTGGCAACTTTTCTTTTGCCATTGTGTATTTGCCGTCAAATAAATTTTTGTTGTGCACTCTCGCCGCGGAGTCATTAGTCGCTCAGTTGCGTTTGCTTCGGAAACTTTGCTCGAAACTAACCGAAATTATGCAGACAACTGCTAAATATTTTGTACGTTGTCGCGGTTGAACGCTTTGAGATATCTTTTTAGAGCGTATGCAACATTAGTTTATAGAACATATTGCTTAAAAATAAATGATGTTTCAATTATGTATATATATATATATTTATGGTATAAGTTGGCGGACGAGCATATGGGCCACCTGATTGTAAGTGGTCACCATCACCCATAGACAATGACGCTGTAAGAAATATTTACTATGCCTGACATCGTCAATGTGCCACCAACCTTGGGAACTAAGATGTTATGCCCTTTGTGCCTGTTGTTACACTGACTCACTCACCCTTCAAACTGGAACACAACAATACTGAGTACTGTTATTTGGCGGTAGAATAACTGATGAGTGGGTGGTACCTACCCAGACAGGCTTGCACAAAGCCCTACCAACAAGTAAATATGTATAATAATTAAAATACTATTTTCAATTCAATATCTTTTTATGCATCAAGTATCATACTGTAGCAAGTGTTAAACAACAATTAGTAAATATGTGATTGTTTATATGTGCAACACCGATAAGCATTATATGCATACGAAAAATGTTATATACTGATTGGAATAAATTATAAATGACGAGTATGCTTTCATTGTAATCGGGATCATCGGCACAAAATAGAAAATCTAACTTTTGGAAAAAAAGTTTACAATAATAGTGCGATTCATCTTTTGAAAATAAAAAGCAAACATATCGGTTATATCTTCAGTATTCCTATTTCACATTAATTTATAAATATTCCATATTTAGTCAACACTGAAAGTAATGAAATTGAAATGTATTTTTAAAAGCCCGCTCTCGAAAAGGCTAACATTGACTGAGAGCCACTCGGCGCTCGCCGGTCGCGAGTCGCGGCGTGCGAGCGCATTATATAGGACTGTCATCTAAAGTTACTTTCGCTATTATTACATTACATTTCATTGAATTGGCCAATTGAGTATTTGACGTAAATAAGTTTTTTTTTTATGCCGCGGATTTTTGGAATATTTTTTAATTCTGACCGCGAGGTGTCAGAGGTACCAGAAGTTATTTTACTGTGAAAGTGTTTATGGGTCGAGATGGCCCAGTGGTTAGAACGCGTGGATCTTAACCGATGATTGCGGGTCCAAACCCAGGCAAACACCGCTGTTTCATGGGCTTAATTTGTCTTTATAATTCATCTCGTGCTCAGCGGTGAAGGAAAACATCGTGAGGAAACCTGCATGTGACATATTTCATAGAAATTCTGCCACATGTGAATTCCACCAACCCGCATTGGAACACCGTGGTGGAATATGTTCCAAACCTTCTCCTCAAAGGGAGAGGAGGCCTTTAGCCCAGCTGTGGGAATTTAAAGGCTGTTGTTGTTGTTGTTGTGTTGATGGGTTTCGTGATGAGTAAGAGTACGTTAATCTCAATGCTTTGCAAAGAACTACTGCTTTTGAGGAGAATGTTTTATATGATTTCTAATGCAAATTTACAGATGCTGTGGAAATTAACCGACACGTGCATTTTTTTCAAGACGTTCCTTCACTACCAAGCATGAGTTCAATTAAAACACCAATAATTTGCATTTACTATAACTTTTGAATCGTATAATTGTCGTCTGTTATCTACAAACACATACAATACAGTAGCGAGAGGATATCCAAGACAAAATTTACTGAACTGACTGTATTACAAAATCTTTTTATAATATTGATATTGTAACCTACTCTACAAAATGAATTACTTAACTTAATAAGATGTCGTTACTTTTATAGAATATTAAAATAATGTGGTATCGGGAGCGCATGCGCGAAGTGTAATATTGACAAGACCGTTTAACTTTTGAAAGCTCTCACCGAATATTTGTATTGCTACAGGTGTACAAATATTACCCTTGGAAATTTCCCTGATCAGAAATCTCCGATAAGACAGTTTATTTATTGAAAAACTTTTTTGCACCAAGTGCAATGATTTCCACTGCAATTGGTACAAAAGTAGGACTTCATGCTTGCAGGTATTCTTGCAATAAAATTTGAGGCTTGTTGGAAAAAAATGTATATTATTAAGATAATAAATTACTTTAACAAGCTTTAGTTCTATTCTATGGTGCTGTCAGAATCATCAAACGTCTTCATAATACAATTGCGTGTCTGATGAAAGCCTTCCTTCGTCTGAACGATAATTTATAATCTGTTCTCACATTACAAATGTAAAAATAAATCTGTTTCTTCGGTCTAATATAGATGCAGCTAAACATCTAAACCGATGTTGATGAAACTTGGTACGAAGGTAACCTATAAAATTCTGCCACTTGTGTATTCCACCAACCCACATTGGAGCAGCGTGGTAGAATATGTTCCAAACCTTCTCCTCAAAGGGAAAGGAGGCCTTAAGCCCAGCAGTGGGAATTTACAGGCAGTTGTTGTTGTTGTTGTTGTTGGAGGTTTACCCCATGCGGTAACAGAAATATAAAAAGTTATTAGTAAAAATAAGCAACAGTAATATCAGATATTCTTTAAACACGGCTTGAACCTCAAGACGTGGCTGCTGCATAAATTAATTAATCTAATTTTTAAATTAATTTATTAAACATTATAAAGTAATTTCACCATTTTATACACTTTAAAGTTCATCCTAAATTTATTATTATGGGGATGGATTTTAATCCGAATGAGGTTTCCTTTATTTTTAAAGATAATAATTTAATACATTGTTAGTTTATCATAACCGCTGTCTGTCTGTCCCTGTGTATACTTAGATATTTGAAACTACACGATGGCCTTTGATGCAGTTTTTTTTAATTGAAGAATGATTCTTGAATCACTAGCTCTTGAGCTAGACTTATATGAATAATAATGTACAATTTACTAGAAAAACAATACATGTACAATTTACTAAAAGTGTTAGAGATATCTAATGTAATGTCGCAAATAAATATATTTTTTACGCTTACCTACATTGCAAATGCTGGCTGAAGGTAAATCAAAATAATGTCCTACAGTATTGTTCATCTTAAGAAAGTCAACAAAAATATTGACGACGGTACATGTTTACCTCTCAGGGATAACCCATAATAACCATTTTTTATCCTTTACTTTTACGAGAAGTAATGGCTTATTTTCGAAGCGATTTTAAGCAACACGGCATTAATCCTTATCCAATAAAGTATCTTAATCATGTTTATTACATTGTTGTATGTTACATTTCATGTAGATCAATATGGCCCCTTACATCATTTAATTAAAATTGATATTTTCGAAAATATTACGGATTTAAAGATACAGGTTTGTGTTTTTTAATTACAAAAAGCTATAAACTCTGTATTTATATGCCATTCTGTGGCATGTTTAGTATCAGTATTGCAGTTTTCGCTAGTATTATGCATTTTAACAATTTATAATAATTAATACATCATCATCATCATCATTTTTTATTTTGTAGTCCAACAGTATGGATAGTATGGACACTAGACTCACATTGCTTCCTTACTAATTTATATATTTTATGTATAATTTAAATGTGTGCACAATTATTATAACTTGGTCTAAATGTTAAGATTGCACAATTGCAATGTATATTACCGTCAAGCCGAATAAGATGCAGAACAAGTCGTAGTAACACCTAGTAAATTATAATCTTTCGAAAAAAATAGAAGCCAATATAAAAATAATCGTAAAGACCCAATAAAGTAAAGGCACATAAACAAAATACATCAATACACCAAAATATAAACACATACACTCACATCGAATCACGGGTTAAATTTATTAAACAATTGCACTAAATGTTTCTCTTTCGTTAAAATGTTTGAGCGCCCATTTTATTTTGATTCAGTAAAGAATTAAAATACAAATAAAATATTTTCATTGAATACTACATTATTAACTTTTATTTACATTCCGAATCGGTGGTGGCTTTACATTTAATTGATTTGTAATATGACATCATGATTGATATTTAATGAAACAATTTTTACATTGTGACCGTACGAGGATGTTTTTGACAAGTAATTACAACAACGTGACATATTCTAATTCAGGTACTGCTGTCCGATGTCTCTAAATATTTGATTTTGTTAATTGTTTTTGTGTTATATAATATCGTTATTCTTTAAATCCATACTAATATTATAAATACGAAAGTAACTCTGTATGTCTGGCTGTTTTGCTTTCATCCCAAACTATTGCACCGATTTAAATGAAATTGGGCACACAAATAGTCTCAAACTCAAACTCAAATATCTTTATTCAACATAGAAGCATTACACTTTCTTATTGATGGTCAATTGAAACACTACCACCGGTTCGGAAAGAAAATACCCTGACCTGAGAAGAACCGGCGAAAGAAACTCAGCGGGTTTTTTTTTTTTTTGTTTGTCTTATGTATTATGTAAATAAACAATTTAATATGAGATGAAATAGCCAGGAGGCGATCGTATCATTCCCAAGGTGTGCTATCGATCATAAACTCATTAATTGTATAATAACCTTTTACACACAAGCGTTCCTTAATAATTTTTTTAAATTTGGCAACAGAGGCATTTTGAACGCTTTCTGGGATCCTGTTGTAAAACCGTATACATTGCCCCACAAAGGAGTTACTGACTCTACGCAGTCGAGTAACAGGAGTAACAAGTTTGTGTTTGTTCCTTGTACCAATGTTATGAGTATCACATTTTCTCATGAAATCATTAATATTTTTTCGTACATACATAACATTAGAGAATATATATTGAGAAGCAACAGTCAATATCTTGATTTCTTTAAATTTATTCCTTAACGATTCTTTAGCTCCTAGGTTGTAGATTGCGCGAATAGCCCTCTTCTGTAGCACAAATATGGTATGGATAGCGGCTGCATTGCCCCACAGCACAATACCGTATGACATTATACTATGAAAGTAGCTGAAATATACTAAGCGAGCCGTATCAACATCGGTACATAATCTAATTTTTTTGACCGCGAATGCCGCAGAACTCAGTCTACTCGCCAATCCGTCAATATGAGGGCCCCATTGCAACTTGGCATCAACAGTAAGGCCAAGAAACTCAGCAGAATCAATTGGATCCATCGATTCCCCATCGATGAGTACATCGGCTTTTACATTTTGTACATTTGGCGTACTAAATTTCACAATTTTAGTTTTATTATTATTTAGTTTAAGATTATTTACGCTAAACCAATGTACTATATCAGCTATAGCATTGTTTACGTCGTCGTACTGTACCTGTTTTCTATTAATTTTAAAAACTAAGGAGGTGTCATCAGCAAACAATACTATATCATGTTTGTTCCCAACAAGAAAGGGCAAGTCATTTATATATGTGAGAAACAGAAAAGGTCCAAGAATTGATCCCTGAGGGACCCCCATACCAACTGAGACCCCAGGAGACCTTTTTCCTTTAACGTCAACCCTCTGAATTCTATTGTTAAGATAGGAAGTCAGAAGGTCGAGCGCACATTCTCTAATTCCATAGTGATAAAGTTTCCTGACCAGAGTCTCATGTTGAACACAATCAAAAGCTTTGGATAAGTCACAGAAAATCCCTAAGGCATCCCGTGACTCTTCCCAGGCTTCATAGATATTCTTAATAAGCTCGATACCAGCGTCTGTAGTCGAGCGACCCCTCGTGAAGCCAAATTGTTTACTATGAAGCAGATTATGTTTGTTAAAGTGTTCTAATAATTGATTTAGAATTATTTTCTCAAATATTTTGCTCAGGGTAGGTAGAATTGAAATTGGCCTATAGTTGTTGGGGTCTGAAGAACTACCAGATTTAAATATTGGAATGACTTTACTATGTTTCATCAGGTCAGGAAATATACCACGTTGGACACAACTATTGAATATTAAAGCAAGATAAGGTGCAATCACATCAATAATCGAATTTATCACCTTTAGAGAAATACCCCATAAATCAGCCGTTTTCTTGATGTCTAATGACTTAAAGGCGCGTATTATGTCGTTGGGGTTTACAAGGGTAAAATTAAAGTTAGAATTGCAAGCTCTTACATTTTCTTTCACCAATGACTCGGCAACATCAGGAGAAGAAATAAGTAACTTAGTCGTGAAAACTGGTATGTCAGCAAAAAATTTTTCAAAAACTGTAGCAACTTCCTTTTGACTATTTACTACTTTACTATTATAATTCAGGCTCAATTCGGAGTTGCAACTGCCAACTCTACCAGTTTCACAATTAATAATTTTCCAGGTCATTTTTATCTTGTCATGTGCATTCTTAATTTTATTTTTTATAGTTAAAGATTTTGCCAAAAAGCACACTTTTTTAAATAATTTTGAATAGTTACTTACATAATTGGCAAAAGTGGCACTATGATTGTATGTCCTTTCATTGTAAAGCTCATACATTCGTTGCCTACTTTTATGAATTCCAATAGTCGCCCAATCATTGAATTTTAAAAAGTTTTTTGTATTAACTGTTTTAGAAGTGAATATGGATTTAAAATTGTTTCTAATTAATTTGAATAAATTGTTATACAAGACATTGGGATTGTCACTAAAAGATAGGTGAGGGAGATTAGCCATAATATTACTTCTAAACTTCTCAATACGACTTGTGGTCAAAGGAACAAACATTATCTTTTCAGAAGTACTTACTTTTTTAACATGAAAATTAAATAACGCTTGTTGTCCACAATGATCTGAACTTAAGTTATTAATAATAATTTTGTGTTGTGGAATGTATGTAGCAAATATATTATCTATGCAAGTTGCTGTGGAATCTGTTATTCTAGTTGGCTCTAAGAACAGATTTACCAGATTATATGAACTTAACAAAGATCTGAATCTAATACTTGTGGTTGAATTATGCAATAAATTTATATTAAAATCTCCACAAACAATAATTTCTTTATTAGATCCAGATAATTTCGATAAAACGTTGTCCAACATATTTTCAAATAATTCATATAATCCACTAGGGGGCCTGTATACGCATACAACAATGACACGCTCAAGCTCTGCACAGGCTATTTCAATAGTTTGCTCAATAGAAAGGCTCACAATATCTTTACGTTCTTTATATTTAATATTTTTACTCATAAGTATTAAAGAGCCACCACGTATAGCTTTATTTCTACTGAACAGACTAGCAATCTGGTGCCCACTAAAGTTAAACATAACCTGATAATTTTGAAGCCAATGTTCAGTTACACACAAAATATCAATGCCATTACAGGTCAAAAATAATTCAATTTCTAAGTCTTTCCCTAACAATCCTTGAATATTTTGGTGCACCAGATTTACAATTGTATTGTTAACTATTTTCTTATTATTTTTTTTGGCTTCTTTAATGACTAATTTTTCACCAGTATAGTTATTATCGTTGCCAGAGACTACCTCTATTGTCTTAGAATTTAATTTAAATTACTTGGAACATGTTCCAAAATATAAGGTTTTAAGTTATTATTATTATTACAACTATACTGCTCAATAGAAGCAGTTGTCTGGTCAACCAAACAATTGGTTGATTTTGTAAAAATAAAATATGATAGCAAACTAGCTATCTGTCTCTTATAAAAATTAGATAGGTTAAACCTATCACATGTCAATAAACAAGAATTATTATTAATTATGTTATTAATGTCAATTAATTTTATTTTATTACAAATATCATTTTTTGTTACATAATAAGTATTTGACATGATATGTAACATATTATTTAATATAAATCTAATAGAATTTTCCTGTGGCACATCTTTAATATAAGGAAATGTGAACATTAATATTCTATCCACATTTAAATTTGATAATTTAGAATAATAATTTTCAAGAATTTTTTTGCTCACATTTCCCCTTCTCCCAACTAATATAATTAGTGTAGTATTGGGACAATGAGTACTATTCAAAATACTGTTCATAATATGGGAATAGCTTGCACCCGGCATACAATAATTTGATACTGATTGTCCCTTACACATGTCATTGAGCAAAACACCCATGTTTCTTCCCAATTCATCACTATAGATTTTAGTACATTTCTTGGTAGGAACATGATGTGTTATGTTGGATATGGCGCTGTCATGAGCTGATGACTGAGACGAGGACACTACATCATTGAGCAGCCCTGAACCATCCCCCGAGACAGAACGGCCCTGACAATCACAAGTATAGTTTTTTTATAAGAGAGTCAAAGCGTTCAGAATTGTATTTACTCAAGTCTAGTAGATTGTTCACGGCAGCAATATGACTAGATATTTCTTTTTGAGACATTTCATATTTTTTTGACATTCTATCTAAGGAATTATGTAAATATGTTATCTCAGCCTGAAGAGCATTCACGTCAGCCTCATAACCTTGTCTCATCACTTTAACATTCTTGGAATATTCAATAATTTTTAGTCTGAGTGCGTTTCTTTCTTTATAAATTTTTTCATAATTAAAGCAATTATTTCTTGATTTTATTAATTTTTGAGTTTTCTTAATATATTTATTAATTTTAACATATTTCTTTAATTTATTTTTACCTAATATTAGACTGGAGGAGCCCGAGTCATCACCAGTCAGATCAATTGTTGTGATGTCATTGGTATTGGTGATTGGGGCTACTAAGGAGGCTGCATTTCCCACCAGTTCATCAAATAGACACTGGGTTTGAGAGGCCTTTATGTTGAAGCTATTATCTTCCAATTCAGATATATATAGTTGGGCCTTATGTAATTTAATTTTTAACTCATTAGTGAGCATGAGGGCTTGCTCATACTCAACTCTGCAATTATCAAACCCACTGACTATTTGTTGCAGATTATTTCTTTGTTCTTCCATATCTAAGTATTGCAAATGTAACTGAGAAAGCTCAGTTTTTAGCTTATTATTTCTATTAAGAATTTGCAAGATTTCTTGTTCGTTATCATCCCTTTCTTTTAATAGTAAATCACACTGTGTCCTGGATGCCTTTAGTTCCTGGAGCGTCAGCTGGAGTTGTTCCTCCGCCTGACGTGCCTTGATACTACGGGTCATCATGTTTGATTAAAAAATAGAAGTTATATGATCAATAATATAAAAGTGAGCAGTGTGATCAATCGGTTAATAATATTTAGTATGTAAAAATGTTAAAAAGGGTTTCTAAAGTGAGTTAAAGGGATAACAAGTAGTCGAACAAGAAAACTTTTTCAAAATTGAGTTCGTTACCTGCGTAATGTCAGCTGACGAACACAACACAAAAGCCTGAAAAAGGAACAGGCTACTTTTTTGGAAACAAAGGAGTAAGATCTTTTTGTATACCAATCATCAAAGTAATATTTTAAGTTAATTTGTAAATATGTTCATATTCTACGTGAGCAATGCCGCGGGTAACACCTAGTATAATATATATTTGAAGTTAAAAGAACGGTTTAATTTATTAAATTTTAAATTATACAAAATATCCGATAGGCCGATAAAAATAAATTAGCCCTCGGATAGAAACAGCGCGGAGCGGGGTGTCGGGTTGCGGACAGGGGAAGGGATGAATACTCATGAATAATAAACAATAATATTTTAGTAGAGGCCTCGTAAACGATTTAAGATGAGTCTATCGGACGATAAAACGAATGCTTTATTGCCGTGAATACATGAAACACATCAATCAGATCAATGTCACGGCTATCGTCAGAATTAATGAAAGATTAAGTTGTACTGATGTGATTAAAATTTGAAGGTAAAGGAATCTTTGAGGAATAAGATAAATAGGAATGAGAGCCAGTTGACAGGACATGTGAATCTTACCTCAATGCTGCTTCAAACACGAGTTATCACGGAGTTATAATATACTTCATTTTTTAATTGTTGTTTTTTTCATGTTTTTATAATTCAACTCGTATTCGAATATGTCCTAGGTTTGTCAACGGAAAACCAATGTGAAACTTACAGGATACTACGTAAAAAAACTATTGAAAGGCTTGCAAATTAAATCTAAAAAACACGTGGTCTGTACGGAACCACTCTAGAAAAATTGTCAGTAGTAAAATAATTGTCACGACCGAAGCGAGATTTATAGACGCGAATCGTTGTTACCGAGATTCCTGAAACGCGCTTTTGTTGTGTTACGATACGATACAACGAATGAAAGGAAGTGAATATAATTGCAGAAAAGTAAAAACAAAATTTTCACGTGAATCGTGAATATTTGCAATTTAATTTTAAATATCCTTTGTTTGTAAGAAAAACCACTTCGAATATTTTACAAATATTGAACCAAGGAAAACGTTCCACTGAGAATAAATATTTAATACAAGTTTCTGCACGCAGCTTCGTTCGCACAGATATCGTAATTTGAAACCCTGGTATACCCTCTTAAGATGTCGAACATTTCGATAAGCTCAATTTGAATATTCGAAGAGCCTTTTAGCCGCCTTTAAGGCATTTTAAAGTAATATGAAAATTTAATGCTGAGAGATTCGTAGACAGTTATATCGTTTTTATTATAACTGTCGTGGGGGGCGATGGAAACCTTAACTTTGGGCTGGTAATAGAGTGACAAGGATAAAATAAATCCATCCATAAAACAGGCTTAGCTCGTAAAGAGTTATTACTAACAATTACGATTATTTAGAATTGTAAAAAAAAAATTAAACAAAAATAGACAAACACATTTTCGTTTTCCTTTGTGTAACGAACCATGACATGACAAAGTATCTTTCTGAAATTACAGTCCAACTGAAGATTGCGGACTTGAATCCGAACAAGAAACACTGAATTTTCGTGTTTCTAAATTATAGTATAATTCCAGCAGGTTTAACCCAACTATTCATAGCGAGATTCTCGAACGGTTGCCAAGCGACGTGGATTGATAATAATAATAATTTACGCCCAGAAGGTTTGGTACATGGAGTGAAACCGACAGCGATGCAAAATAATTTGTAAAGCTACAGCAACACGTGCACAACCAAGCGAGAAAACTATAACAAAGAGACTTCCCGGCAGTCCCGCAGGTGTTGCTGTTGCTTTACAGATGATTCCACGTCGCGATAATACGAGTTCGTTGGTTCGATTTGTTAATACATTATTTGTGTGACGCAATAACTATTAATGTGAGTAACTGCAGCTTATGTGTCATGGAAAAAATCGTAATGCAGAACTCCCGCTTAGTTTCTGCAGGTCAGAGTCGACCGCTAAAACATTTGATTAGAGCATTAATTAAGACTAGAATAGTTTCAGTTAAGTAATGCAGTGTATGTATTGAATTTAAATGTACATACAAAAAACCCAGTATCGCTACCAATTTAGTTAGAAGCCCTTTTACTAATAAATTGAAGCGTCGAGGTATCTCGTTGTAACAGAATGCTATGTAAACGAATGTATATATTACTTTTCTCAAGTTGTCGTAAACGAGTAAACAAAAATATAGTCTGATTCGATTTGTCGAGCGCGGACCGGGTTTGCGAGAACGTTTGATCTGCGTCCGCCTGATTAATATTAATAAATCAAGAGAGAACTTTGTTTATTAGCGGGAATATGGAAAAATATTTTCTTTTTGATATTATTTATATCACATTAAAGTAACACTACGATATTTTTTTCTTTGATCATATTAATGGAAAATTCCCATTCTGTATTTCTTTATACACGATACTCCAAACTGTTCGTCCGATAATTCAAAATAATTATTGATTTATGAGTGCAGCTTGCATCTCTTGTGGTGAAGAGATCTATTGGGTTCTGAGATTCGTATTTTCATCAACCAAAATTGGTCGAGTATTTTGCATCAAGAATCTGATAATTGCGTAGTACTAGTAACGCTCGATATGGCAAATGATGTCTCTGGTGGTAGAGTCGTATTGCCTGACTAAATAGCAACACTGAGTTATTACACGGTGAAATCGGTTTTACTTTTTTCAAAGAGTAATACTAAAGCAGATTAAATTGATTTGGGTCTTTAATTCTGTGATCCATCAAATATAATTCAAATCATCATATCGATCAATCATCAATATTAAATACCGCATGTCGAAGAATCCACACAGAAAAACGTCTGTTTTAAAATCGGCGCAGGCTAAATCGGGGACATCAATAAAAGAGATTGCAATCATTCCCATTTATAAAGTCGCATATCAGTATTCCTACACGCAATGATTTACGTTTAAAAAACGTACATCCACAAATTCGTAGCGTTTTAAAGAGATTTCAGTGAAAGAAATGAAACTCTATAACATTTTCAATTAGCGGACATACAAATGACAATGAGCTGACGGCTCGTACGGAGCGAAATGAAAAAAAGAGCATTTCTTTAAGTTTTGATTTAATAAATGTTCCGCAGCCGCAAGTTTGGCCGTCCGCGCGCCCCGCTCGCCTTGCCAAGATCTCATTTCGTTTCGTTATCATCTGCTACTCGGAGCACAAAATTGTTGTGTTAATAAATAACCCGACAACAAACTGGATTGTTTACTCGTTTATTTTACCTACCTTTTCTTTCGTTGCCAATTTTCACGAGGAAATAGCTTTTTCATTACATCCGTCCCTTTCGAGACGAATGTATTTATATTGTTTGCCGTTTAATGAATACCGAGACACAGTTAATTGTATCGCCAACATTATAGTTTTATGCTTTTTTATGTTGAGTTACAATGTTTGAACACGCAATCGTCGATTTGGATGCATGTAGTTTCATCACTGGGCCATCGCGGCTTTTGGTAACAGCGTTTTGAATATAGTCATTTCCCTCGTGTTCGTCTTTTGTCAAGACAAGCGCTACTGAGTCTTAATGCGTTTAATCTGTGTGTATAATTCATCTCGCGCTCCGTATGCGAGGAAACCTGCATGTGTCGGGTGCAATAGCATTATAGTAGGTTGACTTATAGTCGAACTTCTGACAACTGGCAATCAAACTTTGAAATTTGTTTAAAGTATTGAAAATACGTAGTGGTTTTGAAATATAAATAGTAGGATTTGTACGCTTTCCTTTGATTTAGTAACAGAATATTTACAAATAAATACATTAATATAAATTTGACCAGCAGTCATGTAATTCGATTTGTTAATGTTTTAAACAAAGGTACTTTAATATGAATAGATCCTTATATCAACAATGATCTACCAACATTAGGAACTGAGTAATAAATACGTAGTACCTATAATTGTACCGGCTCACTCACTCTTTAAACTGAAACACAACAATTCTAAATATTGTTGTTTGGTGGTAGATACCTGGTGATGGTAGTTGATATACATATGGCGAGTGGGTGGTACCTTGACAGATTTGTACGAAGTACAAAAATAAGCTTTTTCTTCTTATTAATTTTTTTCATGGTCTATAAGTTAGCTTTTAAAGCCACAATAATAATTTGGTGGATTCGTATCCCCAGTCGAGCCAATAAAACGTTATTAAGATTATCTGTTAAGAAATTCACGGTAGCGGCCCTAAAATACAAAGTTCCTCTCTTTACGATCATCGTGGATTAAATTGGTCAGGGAGCCTTTAAAATATTAGGTACTATTTACTTTAAATATTAATAATATCATGGAATAACGTCGAACAGATCTTTCTTTGGTTAAATCATGTGTTCCGTATAGCGAAAATTCCAATACACTGAAAAATTTCGCTGATCGCAGTGGAATTTGGTACCGAGTGCAATTTATCATTTACTCTTATAAAATATTAAATTTCCAATACTAATTGCTCTTATGAGAAGTTTATTAGCGAGAACGATTGATGAGCTTGCCCCAAAGATAAACCACGCCCAAATATATTTGAAGCAACATAAACCTTGCACTTTTATCATTAAGGCACATTTTCGAATACATTGTTTAAAGGATTACAATTCATCATAAATTTTATAGTAATATGAGCTTTATTTATATATGAATAAGAGCTTTAGTGAATTGTAAATAAGAGGGCAACACTCCCAATACTCATACGTCAGAGAGTGACGTGTACTTTATTCATCCAATTAGCTACTCCAATTAATTCTTTGTAAAATGTCACAATTATATTTTCACATCGCTTTAAAACATTAACAACGTGCATCAAGATCCCGATCAACGAGATAAGCTTGCGTGCTCTAATTTACACACTGACGAGTGTGATGTAGTAACGTCAAACACAGCAATGATTTAATTTAATCTTAGTATTGTCTGATATCTAATCAAATCAAAATAAAATTTATTGAAATTAGCTTTTACAAGCACATATGAAACGTAATTTTACAATTAAGTGAAGCTACCACCGGTTCGGAAAATAGATTCTACCGAGAATAACCGGCAAGAAACTCAGTAGTTACTCTTTTTTAACAATTAAAAAATACAAAGTCATGTTAGTTAAATACAATTATTTAAATTAATATATCCTGTTTGGATGTCAACAGGCATTATCTCCACGCTTTTTTATCATCTATAAAATCTTGTATCCGTTTTCGTATTCAAGTATCGATTAGATTTCTTACGGATGTTGATTATCTTCGGAGCGTAATTAGACAGCTTTCATATAAAGACCACTTTAGACTTACTGTATAAAAGGTTAGTTCGAATAAAATATGTCTATTATGATTTTAAATTTGATTATTGAATTAAAAAAAGGATTATCATTTCAATTAGGTTTAATGTAGTCTTGAATATTTAACTCTCTCCGTTATACGCCCTTCCGAAAGTTACCAACAATCCGCATAAAAACCATCCTATATCTATCGATAGCATCTGAGAGCTCCTTAATTAAATCCTTCTATTCCAGACCACTCCGCTCTCTAAACTAACTTAGTCTCGAAAACAGTACGTGTTGCCAAAGTTACGAGTAATTGTTACTGGCAGAAAAAGTTATCCCACAGAGAGATCTGATAGTAACTCTTTAATCACGAAGTAACTTTAAGTGTTACGGTTTTCACTAAATGTTAACTTATTTTGCAACGTAATGTCGCGAGGCCGGGCAGTGTTGTTTTAAGTCGTATTATTGTATTATTACTCGCTGTAATTCGCTGTCACTGCTCGCTGTGTCGGCGTTAATTCAATTTTAGGTGTTATTATTATACGTATTCATAAATCAAATTAAAGCATAATACTTTTAGGTATGTTAGCACTTTTGAATCTTTTATAAGATTATATTGTATGTAAAACTAAAACTTGTTTGAAATGCAGATTCTAACCAGATAAGTCGATGAAAAACTCATTTGTTTATATGTAGGTACAAATTTTTGTATTTTATATTTTTTCATATAATGAAATTGGAGTGTCGGTTTGAAATTTAAAATCAACACTATTTTAAGTCAAATTACTATACACTAAAAAGTTATAAAAATAATTGCGTATTCAAAATATTTTTTCCTAAGTCGAATGAAATGTAAAATGTTAGACTCCTTGAAAGTCGATTTACGATTACATAACATAGTTATAGTAATAGTTATTGATTCCAATAAAAAAGAACCATCAAAATTGGTTGGCGTGATTTTGAGTTATTTACCTATTTATTGCGTACATACATAAAGCAAATTTAAGATTTATATGGTTTCTATATGGAAACCATCATTAGACCTGGACCAAATTAAAATGGAACCACATGGCTGCACATGTAATCCTAGCTTTCAAACAAAAAAAATATCAAAATCGGTCCACCCAGTGAAAAGTTATGAAGTAACAAACATAAAAAAATACAGTACAATACTTCTTTTTGAAGTCGGTAAAAGCTGTTTCATACAAAAAAAATGAGAAATACATTTTTTGTTAAAATCAAATGCGGGTATAGCTAGTTAGATATAATTCATTTTTACCAATAGGAATAGATTAACTATGCAATTCATGTATAATTTATGTTTGTGAGTGTATTTGCGGGTTTAGTGCTCAACATTATTTAATTTACGACCGGTGAAGCGGACGTTAGCCTGTTAAATATATTTTGCTTTAAATTCTATTTCACAAGACCAAACAAATTAACATTAAAATAATGGAATATTATTACAAATATCAAATTACATATTTTTTGTATTCGGTTACACAAAATTCCTGAGATTTGTCGTTATTTTGATGTCGTGCGTTGCAAATCGTAGATTAAACTTTAGGTTTAATATGAGATCGCCAAGGCTATACGACGAGGTGGACATTTGTTAAAAAATGTTGGTGATGGTGAAATACAAGTATGAGAGGTTTTAAATCATTATCCACCCTCTTTTTGCCATATTTGGGTAATGAGTATATACTAAACTACATATTTACTGCATTGCATGCAAAAAATGCGAACACGATAGACTAGCACCATAATAGATGTATTTTCGATATAATTTTGTTGATAAAAATAACTTCCTCGTATTGATTCAATGTTGTTTTCGTTTTCGCGTGAGGACTCACGGTCTGCGCGCGAAATATCAGGTGAGTTATAAACATACAGAGGTGAGAACTTGATCAGACGTCAACAATTTCTATGTTTATGAGTATTTAAATAAATATATTAAAATGTATATATAAAATTCGGTACTTTTTAATTTGTTAGTTTTCTTAGCAATATATAACATTCGGTACTTTTTAATTTGTTAGTTTTCTTAGACAAATGTACTCATTCAGCAGACTGGAAAATAAATCACTGAACGGTAAGTGGCCAAGACTGATGAATCAAATGTGTTATATTCGCAATAATTTTATTGAACAAAATATTTTAATTAAAATTTTAATTAAAAATAGAATTGTTTTGAGGTTAAATAAAATGAAAAACAACAGCTTCGGATTGTAAACTTTGAGAATAAGCGTCAAGAAAGTTGGTATTACTCTTTTTAAATTAATACACATAAATGGTTGTATATAAATAGTGAAACCCCACTTAGATTGTCTAATGTGTCTTGCATTGTTGTCTGGTATTTCTCAAGTGACTTCTAAAGCAGGAGTCTCTTCACATTCGATTGAATATTATTGTAATGTTTTTCACCTCAGATTTCCTTTATTTATAAAACGAACATTTGGAATAACTCTTTTTATTTGTCAGGACATAATATATACTTCCAGATACATCCATTGTTATTAAAATCAAGTCCTGATAGTGGGATTATCCAAAAATTCAGAGAACCGAAATAAACCCGAAAACTATGAGTATACACACATCACACATGGTTACACATCATGGTTTTGGTATTTTTGTACAATTTATTCAGTCATCATAACATGTATATTGTAGTATAATTTGGTGAAGTGCAACCGATAAAAAAGACTAGAGATGGCAATTGAAACTGGTTTCTATTTCTAATGTTTTATTTTCTTAACCACTTACAATTTTTTTGACAATCAATAAGCAAAAAAAATGCTCTTATATTCAACAAATATGTAACTTATTACATTATATCATTTCAAACTTGCAGGTGGCTAATACGAGTATAACTACTGATGGTTTGCGTTTTTGTCGTGTTGACCATCCCGCCTCAAAGCCCTTTTTGAAACCCATCTGTAAAAGCCGACTAAGGCAATTATTGTTAAGTGCATCTATCAATTACCAAACACGACAGTATCTTAACCCATAATAGTTACAGAAAACCAATCTACCAGAACGTCATTTCCAAGGGTTAAATTAATGGAACCCATATAAAATGATACATCTCAAAATGTATAAATATATTATATGTAACCGAACGATGGCTAACACATTTAAGGTAAGTAACAAAAGTTCTTATTCTAGTTTAGGTGAGTTTGGCTCCGTGATTAAGAGTCCGAGATAGAAGCCATGAGGAATACTTATACAGACGTGGGGTCGAGGCCGGGACGGTACGGCAGCTTGTAAACACAACTAAAACAAATAAAACAGCTTCGTCACTTCCTCTTAGACCAACGTCCCGCTGTATCGATCAACCGAGGTTTGGTGGTACACGAATCAAGAAAGAAAAGAAAAACTTTAGCTGCTTCCCAATTAACCGTGTAAATAAATGGCTACACATTTGCTAAGAGAGGGTATAAAGGCTGCTTTAAGGCTGTGTTTTTGGAGACATGCTGCAAGTATTCGTTTTGCACGACTCTCTAAGTGGGTCACGGGCGGGATGCCAAATCACACGCGTTCAGTATTGTGTGAAGGTCGTTTTTGTACGGAGCGAGCATATTGCTGAAACACCTAAATTAACACAAGGAATCGCTGTAATGTCAATTGATTTACGAGTCTGAATAAATATAAAAATATAATATTAAGGAAATGTTTATTACAGAATGTCAAAGTCATACAAACAAATAAAATGCAAAATGAAAATGAAGATCGAAATAAATCTTAAAATATTGCTATATCACTAATAAACTATAATTCATATTAATTGGATAATAAAAATACATGACGTATGTTTTACGACGTAGTCGTGATAGTATTTTACATATTCGTATACGGTTGACTTCTTTTATTAAAATTACTCTTTTAACTTATTTACTTAAACATACCTGCATTAAATCAACTAAATTTTCAAAGTAGCGCCGTGGTAAATATTATATTAATACATATAATATTGATTGAAATAATAAATCAAAATATTTTTGCAAAGTAATAAATTTAACTGGACTTCAAATATGTAGCTATCTTTATCGATATCAAGCTCCTAAGCCCACCCGCTCGGGTTTTGGGTTAGGGCCGTCTCCCCGGAACAGTAATTACGCGATCGGCCTGTCCGAAGAGCAATAAAACCTATTTATTTACCCGCCACCGTCGAGTCTGAGGATGGGTACGACATGTGTATTATCAAATTCATAAATTACGCTTCATAAATTTAATAATATAACTATATAATTTAAATGTGCGTCATTTGCCGAATATTTTATGTAAATATTTAACTAATACGTATTCCGCCACGGTGGTTGATCTCGATGACTAACCAAGCACGTACGATGTTACAGTGTACATGTGTGGACGCCAACACACAAACACAAGTGCGACACATCTACACATCTACGTATTCCGCACACTCTCACCCGATGTGATCAGATGGCCGAGGTAGATCGGGTGCAAGGACGGTTTAAACGCTTTCCGAGGTACGAGAGACTAATACTTCATAATGCTCCGGGCTGTTACTGCGAGTTTGGAGACCATATTCCTTGAGTTGATCAGACATTGGATTTTAAACCACAGCTGCAGACTCTTTAGCTGTATAAGGGACAAATGTATAAAACATTAACACTCCATTTAACATTCAAAACAGCCTGCCCACAGCGGATGTGGAGGTTATTGTTCCGTAATTATTTGGATTTTATGACTTTCGAAATTTTATTGAATTAATTGAACTATACTGTTAATTACATATAAAAATAACTCTGTTTTGCGGCAACAGCAACATCAGCAGCCTGTAAATTTCCCGCTGCTGGGCTAAGGTCTCCTCTCACTTTTGAGGAGAAGGTTCGGAATTAATACCTGTTGACTTCCAGGCAGGATAAATTAATTTAATAATTGTATTAACTAACATGACTGTATTCTTTTAAATGTTGAAAAAGAGTAACTACTGAGTTTCTTGCCGGTTCTTCTCGGTAGAATCTACTTTCCGAACCGGTGGTAGCTTCACTTAATTGTTAAATGACGATTCAAAAGTGCTTGTAAAAGCCCACTTGAATAAAGTATATTTGATTTTGATTTGATTGATTTTATTACACCACGCGGTTCCAATGCGGGTTGTTGGCACACAACTGTGGCAGAATTTCTATGAAATTCGCCACATGCAGGTTTCCTCACGATGTTTTCCCTCACCACCGAGAACGAAATGAATTATAAACACAAATTAAGCACATGAATATTCAGCGGTGCTTGCCTGGGTTTGAACCGGCCATAATCGATTAAGATGCACGCTTTATAACCACTGGACCATCTCGGCTCTGTTTTGCGGATTGCATTGAAATGTCTTACACTGTCAGCACAGTGGAGAGCAAAGTCATCACAAGAAGAGAGTGACTGATAGGCCCGGTGGGAAATTCACTAATTAGATATCGCGGTCGCTTTCCTTGATTGCGGATTGTGTCTCGGAGCTTATTATAGACCCTTCATGCCGCTAAGACTGGAAAAAGGAATGAACGTAATAACTTAGCTTAGTACGAAGAGTACAACCATACTTGCAAGTCGCTTAAATTCTGAATATTTGCTTATAATTCAATCATTATGTTTAGAATAAATGACAAAACGTGTTATGAACAACCAGTAATATAATTTACATAAAAGCGAGGTATGTTCGTTGTTTTTGTAAAGTTAATTACTTTTAATAGGAGATTACTCAATTTGTTCAACCACATGTACAAAATGATGTATTGAGTTACGCTGATTCCCCTTGAAGATGATGTGTGCGTCAGTGTTATACCAGACACGAGATGTGCAACAACTTGGATGTCATATTTGGTAGCGAACTAAACAGTGTAAAGTGCGACTACTGATTCCGGTATGACTTACTTAAAACTAATATCTCAAAGAAATAAATTAAAAGATGTATAAGAAATTTTATTTCATTTTCATTAGGACGACCAGCAGTAGGTATAATATCACATCCAAAATAAAATATTAAAAATACATTTCAGAATTATCTAGGCAGAGTTCTACTACTTACAGGTAGTCTCATTATTGCATTAGCATATTACACAATGTAATTATTGGAAATATAAATTAAAAATTAGCATAATAATTAAATATAAGAATAATTAACATTTTGAAGCATGTTACAAGTTTTATGTGTTTATATATTTGATAAGAGTTATTTGCGAGAAGTATATTAGATAAAGTCTGAGACCGTTCCAAGATATCTAAATACCTGCACGATCTACGCTCAAATGTATGTAATACTAGTTGTTAGTCGCGGCTTCGCTAGCGTTTATTGGGGTACGCATTAAAAGTAGTTAATATTTTTCCTTGGATTTCAAGCTTGCTCCATACGACATCGACTTCGATTCAGCGGTTTGGCCGTAAAAGAGAAACAGACATACAGATTTCCTTTCGCATTTATAATATTAGTATAAAAGCACTTCTCGTTTGAATAAACAATCTTCGATAATATGAGGGCGACTAAAGATAATAAGAGTTAAGTCGTTATTGTTTATTTAACTTTAATTACCTTTTGGATTTGGTCAATTTCATTTAAGTCATATTCATTATGTAATTTGCATGTTATTTTTATCTTTAATATGAAGTTAATTACTGTAATATTGTCATTGTATGTTTATTTTCAACCGACTTCAAAAAAAGCAGGAGGTTCTCAATTCGACCCGTATGTTTTTTTCTATGTTTGTTACGGGATATCTCCGATTATAAACCAATTTGAACGATTATTTTTTTGTTGAATAGATATTATCAAAAGGGTGGTTTCATGCGTATTTGAAGAAAATATTTCACCCCCAAGGGTGGAAAATTGGGGATTAACTTTTTTATACGCAATATCTCCGCCGATTATAAACCAATTTGAACGATTTTTTTTGTGTTCACGCATTTGAATTCGGTTTTTTTTTTAAGTAAAATATGCACGATGTACTACTTACCCGTACCTACTGTAAAATCATATAATTTGTTTAACTCTGTTTGCGGGTTTGATTAAGAAATATTTTATATCAGTAGCTGTATTATTTAATTTGAACAATATTAGTTTCAACGAATACAGGATCTCATATCAGCCTGTCTCGACTTTATATCTTATGCGCCATGTCCCGAGCGTAAATCCCGACGTTGGCGAAAATAAATACGCCAATTTTCATCCAGTAAATATAAAATGGCTGCCGCATTGCCAACGATTTCGGGATTTTAGCTTTTGTTTCGCATTCCTTGCATTTAAGATAAAATTACGAAATTGGATCGATCGTTTATCTCCCTCTTTCTGATTGTCAAACCAACTCGTGAATTATCGTCCCTGTTATATACAACCTAATTGGATGGCGGTTATATCGACGGACGGATAAAGTCGAGTATCGCATAAGTTATTTACAAAACTGTTTCCAAAACTTGTATCGTTGCGGTTTGAAAGTAGAGCGAGCCAATGTGAGCCTTACTACAATCACAGGCGACATAATGCCTTAGATGTCACGGTTGGCGCAGTTAGTAGGCGAGTTGGGAGTGTGGAAGGTTATGACCCTACTCACATCAGCATAAGGAGTAGTACAATAACTACTTATCATCAGGTGACCCATTTGGCAGTTGCTTTCCTTTTCTACCACATAAAAAATGTCTGTATACACACGTAGTCCAAATAAAGTTTTAGAATCTCAGCAACATTCAACAACAAGTTTGTGATCTTTTTTACATGTCTAAGTTTGTAACAGGTAGGCGTACGGGCAAAGGGCGTACGGGCGTTCTAAGTGATCACCAATCCTAACATTAAAGTCTAAATATGATTAATTCACAAGCTATTACTTAAGCATTTTACAACCAATATCGAATAAAGCCAAAAACCAGTAAGAAACTTGGTACTTACTCTTTAGAATTGGCAAAGGTTATGGCAGTTAAATACAGTTATAATATGTATATGATATATCCTGCTTAGAAGTCATCAAGTATTATTTCCACGCTTTTTATCAACATGATCAAATATTGAATATGATCGACCAAAGAAACGATGGATAGATTGTGTGAGGGAAGATATGGTTAGAAAGAATGTTACTTTTGTGAGATGACGTCCGACTGAGAGGTATGGCAGAAGACATGCTGCGCCGTCGCCAAGTAGAATTGAAATAAGGGAAGGTGGATGGATGATGATCATATATGCTTTTTTATTCATGTTTTTTATTTGAATTTAAGAATCCGCAAAGTTAAAAATTGGCATAGACAGTGGCGCTGTGGAAAATATTAATTATTCCTTACATCGTCACTGCGCTGCAACGATAACCGAGCTGCTACGTCCCTTTAGCTCTGTACACTGGCTGACTCACCCTACAAACCGCAGCACAGCAATATCAAGTATCGCTGTTTGTCGGTAGAAGACTATCTTGATGAGCGAGCCAGCCCGACCCGAACTGTTTTGACCAAACCTCTAACAACAAGTATATTTTCGGTTTCGATTATGAACGCTGATTCGCAAAATTACTGAAGCAACATCATGTTTATTCATTACACGGTCTCGGATAAATTGATCCAAAAACTTTATAATCAAAAACATTAAAGCTTTTCTGATAGCATTTAGAGATTCAAATCATGAAACATCTTTCAAACTCAATAAGCCAATCAGGCGGCTTACAAGCTCACAAATTCTCTTAGAATCATTTCAGTTGTTAAGAATTCCCTTAAACTTTTCCAGTCGTATTTTTAGGACTTCAGACTTCATGTTCAGGAGGAGGAAAATAAATTTAAAACTGTACCAAAGATTATTTTCCGATGAAAAACTTTATCTAAATAGGTATGTAGAATACTGAAGATTATCTCCTAAAAAATTAAATTGGACTAGACTGAGCTAAGAAATGCTCGTTACTTGATGAAGAATCTGCAATTTTCTGAGAGATTTCGGTCATGGCGGCCAATCTGAAGTAAGACCGGCTGGTCTTTGGGCGTCGTTAGCTAACTACGCAGGACATATCAAAGTGCACAAGTTTGTGTGAACTCACTCATATGTAAACACAGGTTGCACTTTCTATCGCGTTACAATCATAATCCGATGGTACAGCTATTCCAACACTCTCTCTAAACCAACGTTGTGTCTGTAGGCACACCATAACAATGATTAGACGGATGTAAGAAGAAATGGACGAAGAGCAATACTGTTTAATGTTAGGTTTAATTTTATACCATTTTGTACGGGTAAATTTATTCTAAGTCAAAATAAAACATTGTAAATCTAACTATACTTTGGATGATATTTTGAAGAGCTTTGTTTGATCAAAAACATCAAAGTAAATACTTCGATGGAAAATATCAGGGATTTCCTCTATTCTTAACATAAATTATTATTAATAAGGAAAATGAGAAGTGCTCTCAGCAAAAAAGTAATTGATAGGTACTTCATAAGGTTGGGTTATTTATTACTTAGATACTTAAGTATATCATGAACGACAAATATAACATTCAAACTTTGGATGATATTAAATTTCAATATATATTTTTTTATTGTTACAGCCAGTTATTCAACGGTCCGTTTCACAGCGAACGATTTTTTTCCGTTGTCTGTATTTTGGAAACGTATTTTGTATTCGCTCTTGTTGCTTAACTCTGACGTTCAGTGTGCCAGCCCGCCAAGATTTATTTTCTGTATTCCATTGATAAAATCCTACGTTTGGTCATAACTCATTCAATATCATAAATAAATATTTATTGACTTTCAATTTTTAGTATAAAATAATTAAAATTTCAAAAATGTAATATTTACAGATTTAAATAAAACTAATTATAACGGGTAGACTACCCGTGACCACGAACACTGCAAAGTGCTCGAAACGTCGGGATGTTTAAAAATAATTAATATACGCGATTCATCCGTTATAATTAGTTTTTTTTATTTAAATGTGTAATAATCGCGAAAATTTAAGACAACATAATATTTACAGATTATTACCATTCGCTTACATTATCAATACAACGTAGCAATATTTGTCGATTGAATAATTGATGATTGCTAGCCATCCAAGCGAGCCTGCGCGGCCCCCCACTACCGGCGAGCACACACATTAATATATTTAGAATGATAGAATGTTTTTGTCTTTGTTGATAAAACAATATGACAATAGGTATTCTGTCAGCATAATGTTGGACGAAGCAAGCAAAGCAAATTGCCAGCAATTATGATGGAACTTTCCTGATTCTAGTGAATAATAAATGTGAGCCATTACAGCCGAGGTAACAATGGCTGGTAAGTGCTAGAGCCCGGGAATGTGTTTGCGTGATTTAGTTTTGGTTTTCAGAAAAAGATAAACAGATTTAGTAATAATAATATGATAGATCACACATGACCGGAATTGAAGGCGCGGGACTACAGCCACTGCCAACTTCCATTTCTTAGTATTTTGGACAAAATCTCAATAATAATTAATAGCAAGAGCTGGGAACTGGAGCTTGAACTATTGGGCCTCGGTATATAGGCCTTATGTGCAGGGCAGTCGTTTTTTTATTTCTATTGTGTTAAATATAAATAGCTACATAGTATAAAACAAAGTCACTTTTTCTGTCCCTATGTCCCTTTGTACGCTTAAATCATTAAAACTACGCAACGGATTTTAATGCATTTTTAAATAGATAGATGCTTCGAGAGGAAGGTTTTTATATATGATAGATACATAGACAATATAGTTAAGTAACACTGACAATTCAAAAGTTTCTCATGTAATGTCGTAAGGTTTTTAATTTTTTTGCGCTTACATTGTAAACGCTGGCTGAACCCTACTAGATAGATCAAAATAATATACTACAGAATTGTACACCTCAAGAATGTCTACAAAAAAGTCCGCGATGGTATATGTCTATCTCTTAAAGATGAACAATAAACATTTTTTTATCTTTTATTTTTACGAGAAAAAATGCCTTATTTTCAAAGTGATTTTAAGCAATATAGCATTAATCCTTATCCAATTAGGTACCTTAAATAAATTATGCATTCAATATAGATTAATACGGCCCTTTATATGCATGCATGTAATTTAAATGAATGTTTTCGAAGATATTACAGTTTTAAAACACAGGGACATAGCGGTTTGTATTTCCTAATGAGTGAAAACTGTGTACATTGTACCTATTTGTTATCACTACATAGTATAAAACAAAATTGATTCTCGCTGTCTTTTCCTGTCTATGTTTAAATCTTGCAACGGATTTTGATGAGGTTTTTTTTAAAAGATAATGTGAATCAAGGGGAAGGTATGTGTATATAATACATGAACAATATAGTAAAGAAACACGAATAATTTTAGAAGTTTGCAATGTGATGTCGTAAATAAACAAATTCTGTAGTATGTTTAGTATCAGCATTGCACCCGTGCGGAGCCGGGGCGGGTAATTATATTTTTCGCTGATAGGTTGATCTTATCAAGATTATTTGCGTCATATATCTTAACATACGTGTAACCGCGTTTTTGTATAATCGAGCCAAAAAAAATAACGTGGGTTATATAAAAAACTTTAAATATTAAAATAATACTACTTCAAGTGGCACTATTTTCAAACAACAAACTTGTATTCAGCGACGATTGAGAGAACGATCGTAAAAAATAATCATAACATTTTTTATTTCGTCCTATAATCTCCTCCGACGTATTGTCCGCGCCTCTGGTTTATCTTCCATTGGTGGTTTATTTTATTGGTCGGAGTGGAGACTGGAGTTTGATAGTGTAACGGGTCGGCATGTTTTTATTTGGGATAGATACACAATTTATATTCTTGTTACGTGTCAGGTTTCTTGCGTGGAATATTAAGGGAGTCATGGATTTCAACAACAGTCCCAACTCGGGTTTCAGAATATTACGAGCTCTTCGGAATACCACCAGCCAAAGTTAGATAAATGTAAAATGTCACTTATCTGTAAAATATAGATGTAAATTTAGAATGAATACGAAAAGAAACCACAAATGTTTATTGTTAATATGATAACTATTTAAAATATCTTGGTACAGATTGGTTTAATAGTCGCATAAAGCCAAAGATTCCGTGGTTCTGAGATAAAACCTTGGGTTACTGTATTTTTTTGTGAATGTATTTGTAATGTATTGTTAATTTTTTTTTTTTTGCATAAGTTGGCATAGTTTACAAAATTTAACTCGGTACTTAGTCGCACTTATTAACTGTTGGTCGTCGGCCAGATCTCTTTCTCTCGTGTGAACTTTGCCGTCCTATCCGAATATTGTACGAGTGCATCATAGCTTAGACCATTAACGATCTTAACGCGGAAGCCACAAGTCAGCCTGATTTTGCTATACACTTAGCATGAATCCGGAAAGAAACCACAAATGTTATTGAAAATATGTCATACTAATATGATATGCTGATATTAAAACGAGCGCGTCATTTCCGTATAAAGTTTAACATAATAAGTACCTTGCAGATTTGAATAGGTCTCCTGCATGAACAAGATTTTTTTTAAATAACTGATGTAAGTAGTTACTGAATTGATTTACATTTATGTGTGAAAGAGACGGCGTGATCGTGCCTTCTCTGTCGTGTTTCAATTACAGCAATTATCTGTGTATTATCGCTAATTGCGCGAACTGGCGGATCACTGTGTGGATTATGTTATAATTGTATGTCCCGTGTTTCTGCCGCGCTAATTAAATGACTACTATTAATATAAAGTGTTATTTGGGTAGGTTATTAGAACTCCTAAATAAGCAAGCAATATTAACCGATGAACAGGGCAGACCTTTGATCGTATTATATGTTCAAATAAAAATATCATAAAAATTAACACATATCCTGACCGGCATTCTCAAGTACCGACGAATCAACACCTCAATCAATACAGGTAATATGTAAGTGGTATTAGTTATGTATTAATATAAACTTACCACCACTATAGTTTTATTAAATTTGTCGCAAGTGTAATGATTATATTTGGTAAAATATATATTTAATCAATGTTAACAACAATCTAAAATTATTTTATTAAACGATAAGAAAGTCAATACTTCATCGTCGAGTCCGTAAATATCAGACATGAAAAAGTTACTGACATTGGCCGCATTCCTAGTATAACCGGTCCGCGGCGCTGTGATTTGTCAAAATCGCTTCCTGGCTCCCTCAATGCCCTTGGTATTGGCTAGTTACTGGTGTGAGTTCCGTTTTGCGATAAAATGAGCAAGTATAAAAGCTGTCTAGGAGATAGCAAAATCAATCAGTAGCTTTCGAGCAGTCTAACAGAAGTGCACGATGAGATTTCTGGTGGGTTCATACAATGGTTTTATTCAATGTTATTATAATGAGATGACTGTTGGAAACAAGGCCGTCTAAAGACGTAAAAAACATCACCCTCTAATGCATGTAACGAAACTCATCAAAGTCGAGTATCGGTAGATCAAGGGATTTCCGCTTTTCCGCTCCCACGCGAAATAACCTGTTTTGTTTCCTTATTATATTACAAGAATTTATTTCGAGAATATTTCTTTACAGATTGTTACCGCCGCCATCTTCGCTTGCGCCGCAGCTGCTCCATCTAGCGCTCTGCTGGCCACATCCTACTCCAGTGGCGTCATCAACCACGGAGCACCATGGGCCGCTGCTTACGCTGCACCCTTGGCCGTCGCCGCAGCCCCATTGGCGGTAGCACACGCCGCCCCAGTAGCCGTACCCACCATCTCCTCTGGTGATGTCCAGGCTGCAGCAATCGACGCTCACGTCGAAGCCGCCGACCACGCCCGCGCAACCGTCGACACCGTACGTCAGATAAACGACCAGGCCGCTGAAATCCAGGGCAGAGCCATTAACGCCGCCGAGGACCACGCCTGGCAAGCGGTGAACGCTGCCCAGACTGCTGCTGCTCAAATCGACGGCGCCGCCGCGAACGCATCTCCCGCCATCGCTCGCCAGGCCGCTGGTCAGGTGGCTCCCGTCGCTGCGTACGCCGCCCCCGTCTTCGCTGCACCAGCCCTCGCCGCTCGCGCCTTTGCTGCCCCTCTCGTGTCCGCGTACGGCGTCGCCCCCGTCTACGCCGGCAGTCAGTCCGTGTCCACTCAGTCCCTCTCGCAGACTCACCCAGTCCCATTCGCCCATGCGCCGGTCGCATACGCCGCCCACGCGTGGTAAACAGATCCTAGCCAAATTTTACATTAAATTATAGATATATGAAAATTGTACAGACAAGACGAAGATGAGCGATTAAAAAATTTAATTATAAAAAAATATTTATTTTTCACATGTTTAAAATAAACACTCCTTTCCTCAGACCCGACGCTGAAAAGCTGAAAGTAGTCGCAATTATAATATTTAACAATAACACAAGTTGTTTTTACACTATTAAGTGTAAGAACAACAAGTGTAGATGTTAAATTAAATACTAACCGTTTTACACGAATTTAGAAAATATACTCGTACATCATTAAACAAAATAGTCATAGCAAGCGGTCATTTATTTTTTTTATTGACTATCGAGATAGTAATCCTAAAACCTTGCTCTTCTAAGTGGTAAACAAGAGAATATCACAAATGTAATTTCATCGGGAGTCGGTTAGAAGTTATAATGTGTTTGCGGTGTACGAGTAATATTGGATTCGCTCCGCGGCGGCGGCGGCGTGTCGAGTGATCTCGTCTTCAACTGATGCACGCTTATTACGCGCGTCACGCCAAGTGACGTTTACCGCGACATTAATTTCGTGAGCGTCACCCTCCGCGATAAATGTTTACCAGACTTGATGTGAGTTGAGCAATAAAGGTCGTATTTGATTTATTCCTTTAATTAAGGTAGTTTGTCTGGTTTTGCAGAAATATGTGAATTCACAGAGGAGGGTTAATTGTGCGCGGAGCTAACAGGTTTTGTTCTTTACGAACTCGACCTCTCGAAAGCAATGAACGAGTTCTTTATTTCGCATTAAACTTTCCTTTCACCTCCCGTGTCTAAGTAAAGTTTGTAATTGAATACTTTTACCTCAAATTGAAACGAGCGCTTCGACTTCTATGTAATGTTTTCAACATTCGATTTGCACGAACATGGATTATAACGAACGTTATGGTTTGTGGAGTGGTCTCATGTTTGATTATTTAACTAGTAGTCGCCCCCGCGGGCGACCCTCGGTTTTTAGGGTGTCGCTTGTCATGCGTCAGGCAAAAAATCCAAAAAAGGACATAGGCTAGGAAAGGTCCTTTCTTGGAGTTCAAGTTTGCTTCATACCACATCAAATTCGGTTCAGCAGTTTGGTCGTGAAAGAGCGACAGACAGCAGACGAAGTTACTTCCACATTTATAACACAGATTGTAATGCTCGATGTAAATTTACTCAATACTCATTCAGCTTATTTATTTATTTACATATTAGAATTGTAAATTATCCAAAAGAATAAATTAAATATTAATATATATCTATATTAATATTTAATTTATTATATTTATTATTTATTATATTATTATTATATATCTATATATATATATCTATATATATATCTATCCAGTGTCACAATGTATGTTCCCAGTGAACTCTTCACCAGCTCAACCGATATTGATGAAATTTGGCATTTATGTGTAATTTGGTCCAACTTAAGAGATAGGATAGTTTTCATTTCGATTAATGGCCTCAATGATTTATAAATAACAATAAACTGTTTATCAAAGTTGATTGTTGTTATTAATTGTAAGTTACGAAAATTTCGAACAGATGGCGCCTCACATAGGATTTTTTACAGAAATCTGTCAGACCGTTTATCATTAACTTATCATAGATGGCGCTACCGTTGAATTTTAGATTTCATTTTCCACTACACTTGGTGCTGGCCATTTTTTGATCGATACTCTCTGTGACATCGCCTTTTCGGGATCATTTTTCATTTTATTTTCATTTGTTGTATATTATTTTGGATATCTATATAGCTACTAATTTACAGTTACATAATGCAGTGAAATATAAGAACAACAAAATAATAGTACAAGGAATTTATTCACATAAAATTTTCAGTAAAATGCCACCAAAAAAATCTAACCCCAACAATGCCCGTAGCAAAAAAGCTCGACAACGGCGTCTTGAAAGAGCTCACGAATCAGTCGAACAAAGAGCAGAAAGAAATGAAGCTCAAAGAATTCGCATAGTTGATATTCGTGCGCATGAATTAAGAGAACAGCGTGATAATCGTCTCCAAGAATATTTATCGAGAACAAGAGCTGCACGTGGACAACACATAGATTCAATTAGAGAACGAGACCGAGAAAGGCAGCGAACCAGTCGTGCATTAACACGTGAATCATTTGTTCGTCTTAGGTTTAATTATGCACCAGACATTAATTACTCAGCTGATCCCAATGTTACTATCGGTGCGATGAACAAAATATGCAAACATTGTCAGGCGTTAAAATTTCGAAATGAATCACCTGGCATGTGTTGTGCCTCAGGGAAAGTTGTATTATTACCACTCCCTACTCCGCCTGAACCTTTGAAATCTCTTCTTTCTAGCATTTCAAATGATTCAAAATTATTTTTGCGTAAGACACGAAAGTTGAATTCTTGCTTTCAAATGACATCATTTGGAGCTTCAAAAATTTGCGATCTCTCAACTGATGGTCGTAAATTTGAAACAACATTTAAAATACAAGGACAAGTGTACCATAAAATAGGGTCATTGATGCCAATGCCAAATGAAGATCCAAAATTTCTCCAAATCTATTTATTGGGCAGTTGTGAAGAACGTGTGACAACGCGATGCCAGCATAATTTTATTGAACAAGCAGAAGAGAGATCAATTGTAGTATCGTTAGAAATTTTTTTGGAGAACCGTAATCATCTGATTCAATTGTTTAAAAGAGTATCACCACAATTAAAAGGTGACAATTATCAAATCGTCATTAAAGCTGACAAAGTACCATCGGGAGGACACGTTGGCAGGGTCAATGCGCCAACTGTAGATGAAGTTGCGATTATTATGGTCGGTGATCCAGTTGACAATGCATGTCTAAAACAATCATTTTTATGGAGAAACGTCAAAACTCTAAGATTGACAAAAAACATGCGAGTACAACTCCAAAATGATCCGGCAGCACGAGTATTTTCTCAGCAATTATTAGATATTGGAAACGGTGAAGTACAATTTTATCAAGATACCCAATGCATAAAATTACCAGAACATTTCTGTACTGTTGTTCAAACTAAAAATGACCTGATCGAAAGTGTATTCCCAGATATAATAAATAACTATCTAAATCATAATTGGCTTAGTAATCGTGCTATTATGGCAGCGAAAAATGTTGATGTAGATCTAATTGACTACCAGATACAACAACTATTACCAGGTGATTTGATGTCGTTCAAGTCAATCGACACTACTGTTGATGAAAATGAAGCAGTGAATTTTCCAATTGAATTTTTAAATTCTTTAGACACAACAGGAATGCCTCCACACAATCTTCGAATCAAAATTGGATCACCGATTATTCTTCTGCGTAATTTGAACCCCCCTAAACTATGCAACGGTACACGTTTGGTAATAAAAAAAATTACCGGAAATGTTCTCGAAGCAACTATTTTGACAGGAAAGTTTAAAGGAGAAATCGTTCTGTTACCACGCATTCCAATGATACCGTCAGATTCTCCAATACCATTTAAAAGACTGCAATGTCCTATTCGTTTAGCTTTCGCGATGACTATAAATATGTCACAAGGCCAAACAATGTCTATTTGCGGCTTAGATTTAGAGAATCCATGTTTCTCCCATGGGCAAATTATACATGGCCTGTTCACGTGTAGGAAGATCATCACGTTTATTTGTGCTAACAAAAGACAGGTTGAGCAAAAATATTGTACATCGACTGGCGCTTCAGTAAACTTTAATGTGATAAACTGTGATTTATTTTAATTAAAGGTTATCAGAGTATTTATAAATAAAATGAAATTAAAAATGCTATGTTAATTTGTGTTAAATTTTGTCTTTTAAATCCTTCCTTAATCACTCAGCCACAGCAACGCGTGGCCGGGTCTGCTAGTATATATATATAAATCAATAAAATCTACATATTATTTGCACTTGAAATTATGATAATAAGAATTGACAACTAAGTTTATGGTCCTTCAATAAAGATCTCAATAAATATGAACGCTCTCTGCCTCGTTGGTGAAGTGTCCTTCATTGGATAAACTAAAATGTTGTGATATAATATGAAGTACGTGTAAATAATTTCTTATCTTGTCGTATAAAGGCGTCACGTGAAACTTTCCTTATGGACGGTAATTTGTTACAAAGGACGTCACGGCGAATAAGGAGTTTGGAGTATCAAGTTGCTGCTTTGTCGTGTGAATCGCATACAGAATTATAATGGATATTCAAGTAATGTGAACCGCACTCATTTATTTAGTGACGAAACATAATACGCGCCCCATAAACACGCTAGCCTCCGTGACAAACTATAATCCAAATTAATGTGAGAGTCGGTTTGGGACTATATGGAAATCAGATTAATAGTTTTGCATAAATGCGATGTAAACTAACAAACAAATCGTATCCGTTTATAATATTGGTATCATTGGGTACGTAATGTTATAATCATATACAAGCTGACTTAACTAAATTTTGTATTTATGACAATTGTTGGCGAGACATAGATTTTATTTTAATTTCGGAATTTTTATATTGTTAATTATTTGAAGAGTCGTTGTAATATAACGGCAGTGAGTTTGTTAACTTTAATTAAGATAAGAGAACCTATTACTCCCGTGCAAAGACCACTGGAGTGATACGATTTTATTTAAAAAGATACAACGTATCGTAGCATTTGTTCGGCACAATATCCAAAAAGCGAAACGATATAACGAGCTAGCGGCCTCGTAGTACTTCTTTAATCATCTACTCTTGTGAAACATTTCACACGAATTTTCATTAAAACGCAATGAGAACAGGCCATTGTTTCATAAAATAGCTACGTTCCAACGGCCGCCTGACAGTGACAAGAAAAAATGGGCATGATAACGAGCTTTGTGAGCGTGCCAGCGCCCGCATCGCCTTCGCCACGACGAGCAGAGGCCGCGAGGAGCTGCTCAAACAGATCTGCGATTGCGAGATTGTACTCGCTGGAAATAAATTAACAATCTCTGTTTGAAGCGATTCTCAATGTGAAGCCAGTTATACAATATAACAGTGTGTTTGGTAATATTTTATAGTGGCCCGCATAATATTGGCATATCTTACATACACATCACAACTACTAATCAACTCCAGAATGAATTACGTTTGTATTATTTTCTTGCAACAAATATAAATAAAATTTTAGTGAAGGATTCTTTGATCTAGTGGTTAGCTTATCAAGCTGTGGCTAGTTTATATTATAATACAAATGCAAGCGTTATTTTTTGATCCATAATAACATGTTAAAAATAAATTCATTAATAAAATTAAAGTTTTTATTCGCTCATCTTCGTCTTGTCTGTACAATTTTCATAAATCTATAATTTAATGTAAAATTTGGCTAGGATCTGTTTACCAAGCGTGGGCGGCGTATGCGACCGGCGCATGGGCGAATGGGACTGGGTGAGTCTGCGAGAGGGACTGAGTGGACACGGACTGACTGCCAGCGTAGACGGGGGCGACGCCGTACGCGGACACGAGAGGGGCAGCAAAGGCGCGAGCGGCGAGGGCTGGTGCAGCGAAGACGGGGGCGGCGTACGCAGCGACGGGAGCCACCTGACCAGCGACCTGGCGAGCGATGGCGGGAGATGCGTTCGCGGCGGCGCCGTCGATTTGGGCAGCAGCAGTCTGGGCGGCGTTCACCGCTTGCCAGGCGTGGTCCTCGGCGGCGTTGATGGCTCTGCCTTGGATTTCAGCGGCCTGGTCGTTTATCTGCCGTACGGTGTCGACGGCTGCGCGGGCGTGGTCGGCGGCTTCGACGTGAGCGTCGATTGCTGCAGCCTGGACATCACCAGAGGAGATGGTGGGTACGGCTACTGGGGCGGCGTGTGCTACCGCCAATGGGGCTGCGGCGACGGCCAAGGGTGCAGCGTAAGCAGCGGCCCATGGTGCTCCGTGGTTGATGACGCCACTGGAGTAGGATGTGGCCAGCAGAGCGCCAGATGGCGCAGCTGCGGCGCAAGCGAAGATGGCGGCGGTAACAATCTGTAAAGAAATATTCTCGAAATAAATTCTTGTAATATAGTAAGGAAACAAAACAGGTTATTTCGCGTAGGAGCAGAAAAGCGGAAATCTCTTGATCTACCGATACTCGACTTTGATGAGTTTCGTTACATGCATTAGAGGGTGATGTTTTTTACATTTCTCTCTAGCGGCATGGACATTATTATTAAGTGTCTTTAGACGGTCTTGTTTTCAACAGTCATCTCATTATAATAACATTGAATAAAACGATAGTATGAACCCACCAGAAATCTCATCGTGCACTTCTGTTAGACTGCTCGAAAGCTACTGATTGATTTTGCTATCTCCTAGACAGCTTTTATACCTGCTCAGTTTTGTCGCAAAACGGAACTCACGCCAGTAACTAGCCAACACCAAGGGCACTGAGGGAGCCAGGAAGCGATTTTGACAAATCTCGGCGCGGACCGGTTGTGTTACTTACTATATGTGCCGTGTTTTACTTACTATACATTGTACAGATTATATCGTACAGTAAAACGTTAAAGAAATAAATTTATAAAACACCCTGGCTTTTTATTTAAGCGGAGCGGAATCGGGACGGGTGCTCGGAGAATAAAGTGATGGATGTATCTCTACTATTGTGCTGTAAGTATAGGCACTGTCGCTTAATTATTATACGACAAGGGCTTTCTTGTGTTTACGATGGGAGTGTCGTCTCGTGATGAATGATCCATTCAAACTCAACGTCTCAAACAAGCACAAGAAGCTAAAACTTAATACCAACTAATTTATGAATATCATTAAGTTTCAATTTTTTAAATGTCTGTTTAGCTGAATAATTTTGTTTTTATTTAATTTAATTTTTTTTTATGGTATAGTTTGAAGGACAAGCATATGGGCCACCTGATGGTAAGTGGTCACCATCGCCCATAGACAATGACGCTGTATGAAATATTAACTATTTCTTACATCGTCAATCTGCCACCAACCTTGGGAACTAAGATGTTATGTCCCTTGTGCCTGCAGTTACACTGGCTCACTTACCCTTCAGACCGGAACACAACAATACTGAGGACTGTTATTTGGCGGTAGAACAACTGATGAGTGGGTGGTACCTACTCAGACGGGCTAGCACAAAGCCCTACCACCAAGTAAATAATCAAATTATAAATATTATAAATTAATAAAATGTCAATGTCAATGTAAGTTATTATCAGCATCGAAATGAAAATAAAAAAAGATACAGTAAATATCCAAACTATATGGTTTTTTTAATGTTTCTCATATTCGTATATCGCATTTTATTGTAAAATAAAAATACCTCCGTTATCCGACTTTATAACGGGAAGGTTTTGTATTACCTTCACGGGTGTTTGTTTTTTTGTTTGCATGATGTGTGCGATCAAGTACTAAGTGGTGACAGACGCAAAAAATTAATTCTTGATTTATATCTTTAAACCAGCACTTATTGTTAATGGAATAATAGAGTCAGATATTTTATGATAACTGATTGCACAAAATCAACGCCATGACCGATCGCCTCCCATTGGCTTTCAAATCCGCTTTGGATAACGTTATTGGAGTTAAGAGATTGAGGGCCTTTATTCTGATAAGAAAATTTATAAAAGATTCAGTTTCGCTTCAAGCTCATGGTTAAGAAAATCTTTATTCAAAATTTACGAAAAATATAAAAACTTCTTTGAAAAGAATAATAGTGGAGAAAAAACAGTTTATATTAAGTGGTTTTTAAAGTTCTAATAAAATGTTCGAGGTCGCTGCTGAATCTGTACTGCTGTAAATGTATTTTTTTTAAGACAATTTTTTAAGTTTACTAGTCGAATAACAAAAAAAAATCTTCAAATCTTTTATAAAAATAAAATTTGTTATAAAACTTAATTGAACGCGAAAAACACCTTCAAATTAACACCGCCTTCACTTTTCTCAAAAGGTTTCTAAAATAATGTGAAAGCGTTGGTCCGATTTGATTACTGTAACGGTCATCTTTATGCGAATATTTAAATTAATTAACTCAGCAGGTAAAATCTTATTCAAAAGATTTTATTTCAATGTTATAATGATATTTTATACATATATATATATATTTTATTTGTTTATGTAGCGTGTGCTTACATAAAAACCTACTCATTGTCCATTCATTTATTTCTACGAGAAAAAAAAAATGTTTTTAAATGAAAAGCAACTTGAAATAACGAACAATTTTGAGAATTTTAGTAGTTTAAGTAATAGTTACTAGGAAATCAGTTGAATTTAATTTTATTCGATTTTGTACTGCTGACTCGATCATACTTGAGTATTCTTGATAATTTTCGGAACATAGAATTCCGATTAAGTTTTATGTTAAGAGACCTTAAAATAATGTTAGGTTTTTAGGCAAACATATAGAAGCGTTAAGTATATTTCCTTATAAACACTGACTAATGCATGTAAGAAGTATTTTAGTAGAAACAAAAAAAAAACATAACAATGCAAGCTCGCGGAATCCAGTATTAAAACAGAATTTTAAGTATTGTAATAATCTTATTGTCGGCAGATAACAATTGTGGGTCTGCGCTCTACCTTGCTCTTTATTCTAATTATGTTAATGTACGGTATAAAAGGGAAGTAGAGCATATTGCTCATTGTTAGAAAACTAATGCTTTAATTAATGGAAAAGCTTAAGAAACCGAAGAAAAATAGTATATATAGTATATTGTTTATTTAATAATAGTGTTTTCTTGATTGTAACTGGGCTCCTGCATTCCGCCGACAAAGATGCATTTGCTATTTGCTTTAATCATAACCCAGTGTAGTATCAGGAGCAACGCCAACGCTTTATGTGCTTCCAAAAGTACCGGATTGTGACAGCCACTTCCTAAATCCAGGTTACTACCACAGACTTCTATGGCATGCGTCTGTCAAATCTATTTGTTCATCGGCCAATCGAGAAGACTCTTTCAGCTTCTTTACTCTTAAAATATATTTTTGTAAATATTTTTTACTATTGATTCATATTTCTATTTTCAATTTATTGTTTATGTATTCAATATATATTATATAGATTGGAGACCGCGTCTCGGCAAACGTAGAGTAGGACGTCCTTAGGCACGGAGGAGTGACGATTTACGCAAGATGGCTGGCAGGAGCTGGATGCGAGTACCTGGAGAAAGACCATAGTTGCGTGCACTTGGAGAGGCCTATGTCCAGCAGTGGACGGGCACAGGCTGATGATGATGATGATGATGATTCAATATAATATGCAAAAGTCGGCCTGTAAGTCGTTACTTAAAACTAAGCCTATCTAATCAGAGTCACGCGCCAAGGCATTAGAATGGTAGTATTTAATATTATATTGATCGCAAAATTGCTTGACTCAATGAAATACACACGAAATATGACAAGTCACTCAATCGCGCGCCACGCGACGACCGGTTCCGAATGTAATTTGCATAATAATTATATTTTGGCGATCGAGTCTTATTGGCGGTGAAAGTTACGGCAATGACAAGTAAATTCGAAGTCAAATTATCAATTGAGGAATTTTATACGGGCGATATTATAAAATCAAATAAATTACTGATTCGTGATTGTTTTAGATTACCATATTCAATGATAAAAAAGGTCGACTATAAATTATTTAAATCTCGCTGGTGGCAGGGCTTTGTGTGAACAACTTACTTCTACCACCAATCATATTTAGTATTGCTTTGTTCCGGTTTGGAGAGTGAGTGAGCCAGTGTAAACAGGCACAAGAAACATAACATCTTGGCTCCCAAGGCCGGTCGCGCATTTCTGATTGGAAACTACCAATGTCTACGAAGAGAGAGAGAGAGAGAGACCATTTGTATATTGTGTTATTTTGATTATAAACTCAAAGTTAAGTTTATTTGAACGCACTTTTCTAGTAGCGTTACATGTTTCATTTATTGAGATAAGTAAACTAAATAATATCCTGCGATGTCTGGGGGCGAAGAGTAGCTTTGATTTATTAAACAGAATTAAACGTACATTACTGTTTAAGTCTGCGTGCTTATAAGAAGTTAACATATGCTCTATATATGTACAAGAGATACAACTCAACCTAGAGGTCCGATTCACTAGAAATTTATCAAAAATACTCCTTAATTAGTCTTAATCCTTTTAATCCTTACTTAATTGCTCACTACGAGAGGATTTTTGGAAAAATTAAAATGAAATGGGAAAAATAGGACACAATAAAATTTTAACAAAAAGAAAAACCGACTTCAAACAAAACAATATTTTAACACAAATAAAAATGCACTTAAAAGTAATAAAAATAATTGCATATTTTACATATTTTTTAGAGTCCTCCTAGGTAAAATGAAATGAAAAATATTAGACTACTTAAAAGTCGATTTACGATTATATAACGTAGTTATAGTTATTGTTATATTTGGAGCCGGTGTCAGCCACGGGCACACGCTTCAACAATCAAAAGAAAGAAGCGATACGAGCCTCTTGATTGACCCAGTACAATATCGTATAAAAGGTAATTTGTAAGAAACATATTTGTTAAAGTATTCTCGTATTGTTTTTTGATAGATATACTATAGGGGTTTCTTGGCTGACACCGACTCCAAATATAGCAATAATTATAACTACATTATATAATCGTAAATCAACTTTTAAGTAGTCTAATATTTTTCATTTCATTTTACTTAGGAGGACTCTAAAAAATATGTTGAATACGCAATTTTTTTTATTACTTTTTAGTGCATATTCATTTGTTTTAAAATAGTGTTTTGTTTGAAGTCGGTTTTTCTTTTTGTTAAAATTTTATTTATTTTTTGATTTTTAGTGAAGCTGATGTAGACTAACATTTTGTTCTTAATATGGATAGATTAAGCGTGCCGTTTATATGAATCAGAAACTACTTTGGGGACAATTTCAAAAGAAACTTTCGAATAAAGCAAAAACAGACTTTCGAAAATGCGGCTTCATTACGTAATGCGGCATAAACTACAAGGTACCACCCTCGAAAGAGCTGTAATCGACCTCAGTAAAAAAACAGCTGCAAAAGAGCTATTCGTATGCTATGTCGTACATCATATGACATCACATCATATACACAAAATTTTATTAAGGACAGTAAGAAATTCTGCCCCAAATCGCACCCTAACTGTAAGCCGTTTAGGAGTTCCGTCAACACATAGTATAAAACAAAGTCGCTTTCTCTGTCCCTATATCTTTAAAACTACGCAACGGATTTTGATGTAGTTTTTTTTAATAGATAGTGTAATTCAAGGGGAAGGTTTGTGTATATAATAAATGAACAATATAGTAAAGAAACACATAATTTTAGAAGTATGCAATGTGATGTCGTAAATAAACAAATTCTTTAGTATATTAAGTATCAGTATTGCACCCGTGAGAAGTCGGTGCGGGTCGCTAGTTCATTATAATATTCGATTATGACAATTAAATGAACATAACCCAAGATTCCGGAAGGTGATTCAAATATCCAAGTAACCCATAAATAAAAGATTCGACCGAGTATTGCTAACGTGCTCCTCAGAATTGTTCCGTTCCCTCCCGTTCCCTTAATTTGTCATGGATCCTATGCTCAGAACCTTACCAAAGTTTCACCAAACTACCCTTAAAGTATATCCTTTATAATAAAAAAAGAATCATCAAAATTGTGCTACCCAATTTTGAGTTATTCACCTATTTATCGCGCACATACATAATGCAAATTTAAGACTTATGTCGTTTTCATACGGATACCATCATCGTAAAAAAAATAAAATTAAAATAGGACCCCACGGGAAGCACTACCTTTCAAACAAAAAAAAATTATCAAAATCGGTCCACCCAGTAAAAAGTTATGAAGTAACAAACATAAAAAAAAATACAGACGAATTGATAACCTCCTCCTTTTTGAAGTCAGTTGAAAATAGGAGGTAACTTTGTATGAAATTTGCCATTACGAAGTGAAAACGAACAACAAGTAATTCATAATTAAATGAATTAAAGCTAATTACAGTAAGAAGTTCATGAATGTGCGGTAATTAAGTATTAATTCGTCCAAGCGTCATTGTGGATCAACCTCGGGACGAATTCACAATGTTGTATCCGGGGGCGCTTTATGGCGCCAACGGCCAACTGTTGTATTCATTTAAAGCTCACAACTAAACCGAAGTAAATAGTCGCCGCGATTTATAAACACACTGATTATATACAAGATATGTAATACATAACATGGCCATAATATTTTTCATTCTGATACAAAAATAATATCTTTGTCGCGTTACATGTTAAAAATAAAAAGTGCTTGATCAACAATTATACATATACATATTCTGTGTCACTCTTGTTGTAGACACAAAATGTCTTTAAAATTATTTGTTTCTTATTTTTGTAGATCTAACAACAACAGTAACTATATTTCAGTACGAGATGGACAGTCAATTGAGGTGAAATAAATTAATTGCAATATCTAATCATAGCTAATTTTTTTTATCAATATTTAATGGTCTCAAAACACAATTTTTTCATTAAATGGTAACTTAGTAGAATCGTCCCCCAGTCGTGTCAGATTTGCCGCCTCATCGGATTATGAGAGTGCGATAATGGACTGCCCAATTATTAAGTTGCGAACACCGCTGTGCAGTATGTTTTGTCCTGCGTACTTGGCTTGAGATTTGAGCCCTCTTGAGAATTACTCCTCGGCCGAAAGCTGTCGGGAGGACGTAATTATCGAAGTTTCAAATCGATAAGACATTTGGATTCAGGTCAAAACCTCGAAACCGACTTTAATATTTGTTTACATCCTGACTTACATACGCAGTTGATATGACGTCTGATAGGTATTAGTGGAGTTCATACTCAAGGATTTCACATTTATTACCTCAGAAGTTCAAACTATCTGTTTATACAGAGCTAAGTAAACTTCATAAAACAAAGCTTGTTGTGAATTTTGATAGTCCAAGTTTAATCCTCGGGTTTATTACAAACCGCGCGGTAAAATTCAAGGTGAGTCGGGCTCGCTGTACGTTTTCGTTTTGTTATCTCAGCTGTTAAAGAGAACAGACTTAATGGTCAGAACGTTTCTCAATATTCCATATCATATAAATATTATGCCATAAACTTAGTTACGGTTACGGTATTTGTCTCAATAATAAGATTACGATTTTTTTTTTCAAATTGTCCAATTAAAAAAATGAAAGCTCGTGTAAAAACCATTGATAAATAAGGCATATGAAAAGGATGAAATATAGTTATTTAGTATTTATTGATTTCTATTCAAGTTACATAAATTTTAATTGTTCTCTGCTGTTTTACTCTGTACTTAAGTAGGTGGAACAGAAAAATAAATTTTTCAGCCAGAACAAAAAGGAGAGGCATATCTTTTTTTTCTGAGATATATCATTCCTGTCATGACTCATGAGTAATATTAGAATCGGACCAATCACTGACCGCTTTACAATTAAACGGTAAATCTTATTTAGTTAATTTCAATGCAAACAATATTTCCAATAAAGAACTTTTATCGAAATCATGTAAAGCCGAAGCGACATGTTAGTGAGCAATAAAACCGGTGGAGCATGAAGTCACATGAGCAGCACGGCCAGATGAATCGCCCAGCCGCTCGTAAAGAGCTCGCAGGGAGCGCCGCAGCGCGCCCTCGATTATGTCGTTACACTCGAGTATTGCGTTTCAGATTACTTTATGATTACGGCATTTAAACATACACACTTACCACCTTTGAAATTATTTAGCAGTCAACAACTTTCATACATTTTGATTAAAAAAATGATATAAATTCATGTGGGCTGTAAGAGCTCTTTTGGTAAATCGTTTTTAAATTTAATTAATTTTGAAGAAACTATAGATAGGAACCGGCAATGAGCTTCGCATTTTTCCTTTTAATATAAAAATATTTTTTTATATTTCAATGTTTTGGATAATTTGTCAATGACTGTGTGAGTGATCGAAAAATAAAATCGAATTTTGTTTAATAAATGTGTGAATTTTATGGTACCTTAGTATATAAAATGATCAGATGAAGTGTCGGTATCATGTCATTGCGTTTGTCATTTTTTTTTTGTATTATAGGTAGGCGGCCGAGCATATGGGCCACCTGATGGTAAGTGGTCACCATCGCCCATAGACAATGACGCTGTAAGAAATATTAACTATTCCTTACATCGCCAATGTGCCACCAACCTTGGGAACTAAGATGTTATGTCCCTTGTGCCTGTAGTTACACTGGCTCACTCACCCTTCAAACCGGAACACAACAATACTGAGTACTGTTATTTGGCGGTAGAATAACTGGTGAGTGGGTGGTACCTACCCAGACGGGCTTGCACAAAGCCCTACCTCCAATGAAATTGCTCGAGTATATATTTTAGCATGAAATACAAAATATACGATTCTGTTAATATTAAGTTTGAGTTAAACCCAAATATTACAAAGTTTTAAGTGGGTGGATGTTTGTAAAATAACTCATTAAAATTGATGTCGAGCTCGGCTATAAGGGCCCAACTTTTGTCACCCCCGTAACAAGGCCATTCTTCACTGCGGATTTTTCATTTATTTATAAGAATGAAAAGTGCTTAAGTTACTAAGTAACACAAGAGAGCAATCATTAAATTTTATAATAAATTTATGTTACAAGAGACACTGAGGCGGGTAAAGCTTTCACAAGTACTGAACTAAAAGTAGGAGACTGAACCGATAAACGTTCCCAGGTAAAAGGTTTTTTGTTTTTGAATTATGTCTGCTAGCAAATGTATCGTGGAATTAGTCCATCCATCAATTGCGAAAACTTTAGCTTTTACAAACCTATTTTTCTATAATTGATCGATGCAGAAGATTTATAATTTTTTATATATTCATAGTTCAACAAAAATTTGGTCTTTTGTTCGAAATTCATTATATAAACGACGAGCGACCCGCCTGACCACATACAGGGTTTTAATTTCTTAAAATTTAAATGTACAATATTCATTTTGCTTACTTTTAACATGCATCAAAATATTGAAATATTACTGGACGTATTAAAATTAAGACATATTTCCAGCAATATTTAGTTAAATGTTAATTAATGACTTAAAACCCAGACACTTCATACTTCTAACTTCTCAATTGGAATTAACTGAAACAGGGTTTTGGAATACAGCAGAACGGGTCAAATAGTAACATGTTTTTAATTATAAATTTTAACGACGATGGGCCCCTATAAATGTTAATCCACGTTATGTATAATATGAGTGTATGTGCGTGAAGAAATTTCTATCAACGAATCCTTGAAACGTCTCTCTATGAATTATAACTTTATGAAACTCTAAAGTTCCGCTTGGAAAAGCAATTTTGCATGAGACGACCCAGCGTGTGACGTCACTTAACTTAGACGACGCGACGCGCTCAGTACAGATAATCACCGGTGTGCGATTTATAAACACTTGTGCAGGACTTTGAATTTTTTTACCGCGTGGATGTTGGATCTAAGTTAGTTAAGTTAATTTTAGTATTATCGAGATGGAAGATCTCCATTAAATAAAACAATTTATGAAATAATAACCGGGTTTAACTTCTATTTAGTATTTTTTAATGGTATATTTTTTATGGTTGGCGGACGAGCATATAGGCAACCTGATGGTAAGTGGTCACCATCATCCATAGACAATGAAGCTGTAAGAAATATTAACTATTCCTTACATCGTCAATGTGCCACCAACCTTGAGAACTAAGATGTTATGTCCCTTGTGCCTGTAGTTACACTGGCTCACTCACCCTTTAAACCGGTACACAACAATACTGAGTACTGTTATTTGGCGATAGAATAACTGATGAATGGGTGGTAACTACCCAGACGGGCTTGCACAAAGCCAACCAAGTATGCAATGTTTCTTTCTTGGTTCCTAAAAAACATATTTATTTCAATAAGCAACGTAAGTAAAACATTTTACTATAATATATGTAGTATGTGTATAATTAATATGAGAACGAAATAAGCTAAATAAGCAGAAACAGAACGGCTACGTTTGCTGTTCGTGGTGTATACGCTTACGAGGAAAATGTTATACACCGTGGACTTCAGAACGCAGAACGTTCAAAATAGCTCGAACGTACATGATTATTATTACATAAATTTTAAAGCAAAGATTTATTTTAATAAAAATATTCTTAAATTATAACCTTTTTTGTATATATAGTTTAAGAAAAATAGTATCGATGAAACAAAATTTGATCCTGTAAACGCTCAAAAATATAATAGTTTTTTTTTTTTATTATAGAAGATGAATATATACTAGAATAGTTGCAAAAATTTATATAAATTTCAGTAAGCAGAGAAAAAATGCAGTTAAATTTTTCAATCTTACTAAATTTGGACATGTTTTACAAAGAATGTGAATACGTCCTCGAATATAAAACACGCCGTTACAAGGGAGAATAAAATGTCAATCGGAACAAATGAAAGCATGTTTCAGTGTTTCAAAAAGCGAGGATTTAACGTGGCGGCGAAACAATCGTCTCTCCGGAGGCCCCGCTGCTAAAGCCGTCTCTACACGAGCGACGTTTTATCCCACCGGGCTGACCGTCCACGCAATTATCGCAACACAGCGCCGAGATATCTAAGCAACGTAACGAATATCTTAAGTGAAATGTTTTTTATGGTATAAATATGTAAGTGGTCAGCACTGACAACAAAAGTTGGTGGAGTATGAAATTTTAACGATTTCTTATATAAATCATAGCCTTGGAAACTACAGTTCCAGCTTGGAACTTGTAGTCATTAACACTGGCGTCAATGATATTACACATTGCTGCTTGGTAAAATATAACTGTCTGGCACCTGCCCTACCCGCGCAATGTTTATTTATAAAAGGTAACTAACCAAATTTATTCAAAGCGGTTTTATAAAAGCTCTTATTTTATTATTTATTTTGTAAATATTCCCAATTCAAAAGTAAACATTTAGTCAACTACATTACAAATTGATCAAATATCCAATGACAAACAGAAATAAGGACAAATGTACTCAAAACCTATTATAATATTAATTATTTGTGGAGACTATTCTTATTTATTTATTTGTACAGAAAATAGACATACTAAGCTGAAGATATATCTCGACACACTGCTGTATGATGTCTTTGTTTCCCGTTGATACTTTCAAAAGCCTATTGATGCTTTTTAAAGACACGTCATTGAGTCCTTGTAAACGGCGAGTGTCATCAAACGAGAATATTTAATATACCTCCCCTTAATAGTTGTCAAAAACCACAATCATTTCTTAAAGACCACTGTGATGATCTGATTGCTTATCTCATTATATGAAGTCGGCCTATTATCCCAAACTTAGTGGATATTATACATGTTTTAAAAAATAGCAATAGTACATAACGCCGTCCCCGGGGAATAAAAAGATAACTAACAAAAGGTAAATTTTCAGGAGAATTAAAAAACATGTTTTTGTCAATAACTTCTTAAATACTGGACATAGAAGCGTGATTTAAAGTTTTTAGAAAATTAGATTTTTAAAAGATTTAAGTTAATAACGAGTAGAACCTGTAACATATGTTGAAACGGAGATATTTAAAAAACAAGAAGTTAGTCAAAATCAATCATCACGTGTGTTGTCTAACGCCCGTTATCATTTTATTCACAGTATTTCCTATCCAAAGTCAAATATTGTACAACAGCTATATCATTTTATTCTTAGGGTTTCAAGAGTCCAAATGCAAATGATAATACAATAATACCATTTTGTTCTCGTAAATATTCATTTACCATTTTATATTTAATGACTGTAATCGATTTTTCTTGTAAAATTTTGATATGGTTATCATCTTTAGTTTTGCTTTTCTCATGATTCCCTTTTATTAAAACAAAATTAAACCAATGAAATACAACAAAACGTCAAATATTTTTCGTCTGTTCATCCGTTTTATTTCATTTCTTCTTTAAATCGAGTAAATCAGTAATCCATAGTTTAATATTATTAATTTAAAACCTAAATACTCAACTGTAATACACAACTACCTAATAAAATACATCAGTTTTAATCAACAACTGAAATATTAATCATGATCTTCTTCCTCGTCATCAGCATTGCTTCCAGAGTCACCCTGATGAGTAAGAAACTTGTAAAGAGCATGATAATGGCTTGAGATATGTCCTGACACGCAGACGCACATAAAACCATGATATATAGCCTTGCTTACTGGAAAAAGTTCAGTATACATATGTATAGCACTGGCAACTCCGCCACATCGCTGGGGTTTGGACTGACTGTCGGGTATCTCGTTTCATACTGATTCTTTACAGGTTCTATATTTATTAGAAAATATTCTACATCAAAATCTTTGATTCTTTGATTCTATGATTGCACCATTTCCTTGATTTTATATCTATCGCCATTAACGTATGTGTTTCTAACAACTGAGTAAACCCTCAATATTGAAATGCTTCGAATCCCCCGCACTTTGGCCGTAGCCGATCTCAAAACATCTGCCCGTTGTATTAAATCCAAGCAAGTGTGAGGATATATATCAAACTAAAATAAATCTGTTTTTATTTTGACCGTAACATGCATCGAAGTAACATATAATGTTATTGACGCCTCTTTTCTTCTCATAAAGTAGCAATTGCCTCAAGCAACTACCAATTTAATTAGCACCTCTTTTCGAAATCTGAGCATGCCAAACATAGCAATACCTAACAAGCCTTTACAATTGATATCATCATATACAGTGAAATTATAAATAGGATACTTTATTTCATCGTAAAAGGTACCAACTTCAGACTGTGAGATGCACAAAACCGTTACGACAATCGAAGACATCTATAGTCTCTGGTGTCCGTCTTGCGAAGACTCGATGAATTCTAACTCCTGGGACATGCCGGGTTTCAGACTGGTTTGGTAGAACAACCTTGAGGACGAGGTGAATAGAAGAATTCAGCTAGCTTTGGCAGCGTTTGGAAAGTTACGTCGAATCTTAACATCGTCGATCCTACAGTGCCTTAAGACGAAAGTCTTCAACCGGTGCGTCCTACGCGTCATGACATACGGAGCCGAAACGTGGACACTTACGAAGGCCGGTCCACTATCTTAAAGTCGCTTAGCGTGCTATGGAAAGGGCTATGCTCAGTGTTTCTCTGCGGAATCACATCAGAACAAATATCATCGCAGAAACGATAACCGTTAGAGAAAAAGTATTCTAGAGTGGAGACCGCGTTTCGGCAAACGTAGTGTAGGACGACCTCGGGCACGGCAGAGTGACAATTTACGCAAGAGCTGGATGGCTGGATGAGAGCTGATGATCGGAAGAACGATCACAATGCGTGAAATTGGCCTATGTCCGGCTGTGGACGAATATGGGCGGTTGATGATGATGATGATAATGAATATAATCAAAATCTTGTTGCTCTCGTGTGCTTTGTTCATTAATTCCAATGTTTCCTTTTGATTTTAAAACCATTCATTGGTACCTCGTTGATATTTTTTTTGAATTCCTTGAAGATTAATACTTTTATTATAAATCTCAGTTGGAGTGAAGTCAAGAACACATTCTGTCTTTGTTTTAGGTATATCTGAAATTAAAGGAGCTTCGTATATAACAGATGAGCGATGCTATGACATTTCTTGTGTTCAAAAAAATAAATTTTGGATAGTGTTTACAATTTTTTAGTTGCTGTTTCTATGTAATCACAATGGACTCCTTTACTTGATAGACTATTGAGTTGCAATATTTTTGATGTTCTATGTAGACTCGACAAATACTCTGATTCGTCCGCCGATAAATCTTCAGCTATATAATTTTCCTCGTAATAAATCCCTTCTTTTAGGCTCTTTAAACATATGAGTTATAACTACTTCATCAAAAGTAGTATTACAAACACACCTTATACGAAATGTGTAGACTGTTTTGCACAAGAACAAAATGATAATTACTTCTATCATAAGCGAGTCGAGAAGTTTTCACGAGAAAATAATTGTTAGGCTGTTTGTCCTACAGTAAGATATAAAGACATTTAGATAATAGTACCATATATTTTTGTTCTTGAAATATCGGGCATGAGTATAATCGTAGAATAGTAGTGTAAAATTTTGTAACTTTGTAAGTATCACTACAATATTTATGAAAAAAATTGAGCAGGTGTATTAGCATCCACGGAACTTAAAAATGATAAAACACTAAAACAATGATAATGGAAGTTATCATTTTGTTCCCCGGGGACGGCGATAATACATAACAGTTATCCTGTCTAGTTCAACAGCCTCGTGGACCGCCGGCCTTAGGGACTATGAAAAATGGTATTGGATTCCTTTATGCCATTTGATTTGTTTTGTTACGAGCTAGTTTGTTGTCGCGTTTGAAATACTATGAGTTTCATCTCTGATAAATAGCAATTGTCAAAGACAATGTTAGCATTGATCAAAAAAACCTCTAAACTTTTAGCTGACTCAATTTTTTGAGTATAGGTATTGGGTTTCATTAAAATATAAATAAATGTAATGTAATAAAACTTTTTGTAGGTATATTTTTTTAATCCATGCTTAAAAACGTTGAACGAATACAATTCAGTACATAGGGTTGTATCGTCACTATAGGCAAAAACGATATATGCGACCATCAATTTTAAACCAAAACTAAAAGGTCATGCCGACGCGACGATTGAATTATAATGTAAAATTAAATCAAAGAATCGATATTATTTTAACTATTCGATAAATTGTGACGGCATTAAAAGCACAACTTATAAGTGACACATTAGCAATCGATACTACTGCGACAGTCTTCCGCTACGTAGAGTTGTGTAACAGCCGAAGTGTCATCTACTGAATGACGTCACCGCTGAACTTTGTCTCAGCTCGACACGAGATGACTTCAAAGGTTTGGATAGTTAAATTACTTTTTGAAAAGGTCAGCGTCTAAAACACGCGGTGCAAAAAAACAGGAGCACTCAGCACGGAGTTTAACCAAAACTTAAATTGAATTTGGAATCGAAGCTGAAATAATACAGTTATAACATACTATAGAAATTCGGTGGCTTTTTAGGATTTGATCGTCTGCTACTAGGCATAAAGTAACAGCCTGTGAATTTTCCATTGCTGGGCTAAGGCCTCCTCTCCCATTAAGGTGAGGGTTTGGAACGTCTGCTACTGGGCATAACAAACTATTAATTAATAGAGCCTATGTTCCTCCTTGGGGTTTCAGCTTGCTTCTTATCAAATATCATCAAATTAATTTAAGTGATTATGGTTCTGAAAGAGAAACAGATAGAAGGAGTGATGTTATCATAGATAAATAATATCACTCTCCGACAAAACTTTACAAGTGGCAAGGCAAAACTTTGCATTTATAATTTTAATATACCTGATTTAAAGGTTATATTTCAAAGCTATTTTTTAAAAGCAATATAATCCTTGCTAAGGGTTTACGTTTAAAATTATCCGCATATTGCAGAGTTTTATAAATTTTATGAAATTTTATGAAATTAAATAAAAAATATCTTGTAATAATTGCGAAAAATTAAGACAAAATTATAAAAAACATCAATGTTGAAACTCTCTCATAAGTCATTGTGTTATAAAGGGGATTAAAAGATTAACTTTTAGTTAAACCACATGTTTCTTTAATATTGAATTACCGACAAAAGTGTACAAAGATAATTAAAATAAGAGTAAAATAAATTAATTGCATCATTATCATAGGTAATTTAAGCACTTCCTACAAAAAAGTTAATTTCATTTTACCTAGGTTTTATCATTAATTATTAAATAATAATTAAGATATATTATGTGCTTCAGAAATATTAACTGGATATGAATAATAAAAACAACAACTGTGGTGAGATTGTAGGATATCTTAATTGCACAATAACAATAGCAAAAGTCAATTAACAACAAATTAAAATTAAAATTAAATGTCTGAATTGGTATACAAAAAGATTAAGTTCTTTTGTCGTGCATTGTAATCATGCAAATTTACAAATTGTTTGTTTATTTTTAAGACTCAAGACTATCGCCTAGTCTGAGCTAACATAAATAAAATATAATAATATATGATTATCAAAAATAAAAGTATGATCAATAAAAAAAAAAAAATTACGTAACAATATTTTAAGAAACAGATTATTAATTGTATTCGAGCCCATATATTTTTTCATGTTAATTGGTGGGAATTTATATAACTTCGAATGTCTAAATTGACTGGACTATATATAATCACAGAATTTGGAAGTAACAATGATAAAAAAATATCTGAATCAAAATATTTTCTTTTGTTGTCGGGTATAAAATCAGTCAATTACTTTAGACAGGCTTTAAAGTTAAGTTGCTAGATTTGTCCCATACTTATTCGGGGATGAGGGTAATTACAGGCTTGTAAAAACTGGTCCATTAAAGTCCTCAGCGTGCGCGCGCCCTAACGGCTCCATTTCCCTCACGCCTGGCGCGGTAATCGCTGTCATCTCTCATAAAGAATTATTTGCCTACAGTTCACTACATTAAGCGCAGAACTTATAATGCGTGAACACCCTTATACGTATGTTTATAAATAAAACATTTCTAGGACAATACCAAGTCTGTAGTATGCCTGGCTGCTGGCAATACTTTTTGAACTTCTAAAACAATAAATGTTATACATATATTTATTAAACAAGGAATATGACTGACCAAAAAAATAAAAATTATCATTTAACATTAATTAATACACTCAGATAGCTGTTTTTGCGAAACTAAACTGTTATTATTCTTATGGTTGTTTTTAAATAATATAATAAATATGACTTTATAAAAAATGTTATATTGACGTCAGCATGATTCATCAAATTACCGAAATCGTTTTTCGGCGGTCATTTATTATTCGCAGTGGAAACTCGCCCATGCAGTGGTCAGCTTGTGGTTCGGTGTGGCCAGAGCTGTGCTCAGGGTAGACCACGAGGCCATGCCGGCTGCCGCCTTCCTCCCTGCCTTCTAGACAGACTAGCCGATGCGCAGTTAATAGATAATAGCTGATGCATTATCAGTGAGCGCAGTCGCGTCCTGCTTATTCCTACATACTCATAATTAGATTCGATTGAGCAACAACGAGTACATTTAAAGGACCAACTCTCCTCCGTGTTTTCCCAGGACCGGGAGTAGAACACTTTCAACTTAATTTTGATATGCAATTAAAAATATATATTACAGGAAAACTCTATGCTTACAATTTTTATGTGGCCAATCAGGTCTTGAACACATGTCTTCGCGATTTGTCACTGTGCCGATTGTAAAATATATATGCGAAACTAAAACTAAGCCACTGTGTATAAGTTTTATAAAAAAACGTAAATATATTTTAAAACAAATGATATTTTTTATAAAAATACTGTTACCATAATTAAGATTATTATCAATAAATAAGTAGTACAAATGAATTTATGAACAATTAAATGAAATATATGTATCTATTATGTAAAATAAAACAACACATTTAAATATCTTTCTTAGTTTGTTACATTTTTTTGGGCGTATGACGTCTTTCGGGTTTAATTGTCTATTGACCTCAACGACGCAGACACCTCGCTACGTCGGGCTTTTGTCCGTTTCATCTCATGTGTAGTGGAATACTTGTAAACGTGTTGGTCTCGTAAGGCTACAGAAACTGAGGCTTGTAACTGTGAACTTGGAAAGGAAGCTGATTTGCATCTGATCTTTCTCCGCATCAGATTGTCGTAATACGTACTCTATGAGTGAATGCTTATTTACATCGACATTGGGCAAATTGCTAGACCCTGGGATTCAATCCTGTGGCCGGTATTCTCTCAGGAGGTCTTTAGCATGTAATATCAAATATCATTTTTATGCATTATACATAAAAAAATATAAGTGAATGATAAAAAACATGCATGATGAAGTTGTTCGCTAAGCCGACGATTACTTGTCAAGTCGTTGGAAATACACAACCTCATATTATATTATTTATGAAAAAAAAATACCGTCATTTTGATTGTATTTGACATTTGTTACTACTTACTTAAATATGAGCACGATTTTTTATCTTGGACGTGATTTTGTATCTACTGTGTGTTATCCTATTATTTATTTATTTTATATTATATTTATTTTTTAATTTTTGCCTCTCATTTTACCCACGCGCATACTTAATGAGATATCATGATCCGCGTAATCCAATATTCTCAAGTAAAACTAAACGGTAAAATATCAAGGAATAATCGTAATTTAATTTAAAGTTCACAAATAATTTATATTATTTTTTTTTCTTTTATATGTCGCCATCGTAATATGACATCGTTTTTTATGAAAATTAAAACGATATATATATATAATAGGGAGAAGCATGTCCGCGCCCGTTTTTAAAGAACATGGCAATTGTCAGGGTTTCGATCTTTAACCATCCTCGGTGGTATGAAATTAAACTCAGGAAATAATATTCTCCGATTTATTCCAATACGAGGCGGTCCGATCGCTCCGGTGGCTCGACCAAGCCTGTCGATACCGACGGGCGCTTGGTCTTTTATAACAAAAATAGGTGGGTAGACTTATTCACTCAACATAACACATGTTTACAAACACTAAAATATTTCAGACTAATTTAACATTTTACAATTTACTAAAAATTATTAATTTAACAATCAAACAGTTTTAATTTATTAAAATAATCATTTCTAGACACGTGTTTTCTTAAATTCGTTTCGCGCCGACAGACACTTATTGAGCTAAGATATATACTCTTTTGAGATATGAGTGAAGATTGTTACGGCACTTTCTATTGATATATATTTATAAGATCTGAAGTAAATGTACGTTCAGCGATACGTAGTGTGTATGTGATCTAAGTGAATTGTGTGTATGTAGCTGTATATACAGTGTACATGAGAGTAGCCATGTGTAGGTAGCGTTCTGCTAATCAACTAAGATCCCACTCCGTAATCTGATTAATAAATTGAATCTTTGTTTGATCCCGTGATAACATCACCGAGCCTCGGTCCCTTGAGGGCGTGTTTGCTAATAACTCAAAGAGCTTGCTTGGACAGTTTCTAACAAAGAAAAGATTAGATTCTGATAGTGATAGTGCTACCTTTTTTCAGCCCAATCTTTCTTAACATTTAAAATGATTAAGAATTAATTGAGTTCATAAAACTGTGATTTATACTAAAAGTTTTCTTGACTAGTCGAAAATACCAAAAACATTATTTTTTGTATCGTTGACCTACTTATGGTTCGAATTCAAATTTGGCCAAGCGGCGCTATTTTATGGCATAGTAATTTCATGAGAGCTTTTATATTTTAACAGGCTTTTTTAATACACAGAAACGCTTCATAATCAATCAAATCTGTTAACCAATCATCGTGTGACAAGAAACTCTTTCCATTTTTTAAACAATGAAATAGAACAGTTGGTAAAAAAAAAAATAAACAAATTACTGACGTCGAAATATCCAAACAGTAATATATGTGTGATAACTAGTAACGTATATGACTGATACTCTTCTAAAAGTAGGTAATAGCTTAAAATTTCCGTACACATTGGATTACCAGTTCCAGAGTGCAAACTTACATACGATATACGCTTTGATTTGAGTCAAGTGAGCCTGAGTAACTGCAGCCACAATAACATGACATCTTGGCTCCCAATGCGATCTAAAGAATGGTTACTATTTTCTGCAGCACCACGGCGTTGAGCACTCATTATCAGGTGGTACTCCAGTGTATCTGTAAATTTTCTGTATAGAAAATAAAGCCAATCACTTTTATATCTCGTAAATAAGGGCACAATGTTATTTCCGAACAAAAAGTAATAAAGCAAACGTTGCAATTTGCTATTTGAGCTTGATAATAAATAATTTTCTATGCATTAATATAGACCGCATTCGCTAGGATGTTTTTGTTAATGTGTACCAAGGCTTAAAACTCAGGTGTACAAAACATACTATAATGGATCTGACACAAAAAGAAATTCATATGTAGTACAACAAAACATTTTTTATTTTAAGTATGAGTGAGCGAGCCCATTGTTGGAACACGCTGTATTCACAACGGAACACAATGCTGCGAGCGCTATAATTGTTAAGTAACAAGTGATTCCGCGGCGCAGCAGGAGTCCGAGTGAGCGCCGAGCCGGGCTTGTAAGGTTTTTAAATATTACAATGTACTGTACTTGCGGTAACGTATAACATTTATTAAATTAGCCGGACATGCCCTCGGAACTCTTAAAAACACGCCTAACAAATTGTAAGTCATATAATACCTTTCAATTTGTTAGCTGCATTTTTAGTCTGAAACTATCCATAATAATTATTGAACATTTACTTGTGTCAACATTTGCTATCTTTATTCTAATGTACACTTTTCTTAATGTGCATCGCTCCAAAAATTGGTCCCATATGTGTCCCAAATAGAGCATACAAAGGTACTGAACTCTTGTCTTTGCCCATTTTATAACACAAAGTGTAACGGTTTTCTTTTATAAGAATTAATAAGGAATCATTGAGTCAAAAACAGCTTTATTATTTTATCCCCTACATTATTTATGATGTTCTAGTCAAATTCGCAGGATATTAGATATACAAAGGTGTAAAAGTATCGACAGATGAAAATAACTGGACAGAGATCAGGACCAAAGGTTTTAGGCGCGTCCTTACTTCGACGAGTACGGGACAGTCCCAACACCATCTTGCGTGCATTGTCGGACCGCTGGGACTCACCAATACTAGCTCACTGGATACGACTTCACGTAGTCCAGTAGAATAGTTTAAAATTAGTTTAAAAAAAAAATGTCATACATAAATAATTAAGTAAAATTGCTTTTGTGAACTTACTAACCAATTCAGGTATTAAGATTAATTAATTTATTTTTACTAACACTATATGGATCTATGTAAATTATGGTCTGAAATAAATGATTATTATTATTATATTATTATTATTTAACGTACTTGCCTTGGCTCCGAGCTGCTAAGAATTCCTAAGAAAAACTCCATAAGTATTCAATGGCGTGACCTGTTTATTTGACCTGCGGCTTAATAAATTTAAATCACTCTATCTAGCTGTATATTGTATTGCTCACAAAGTAACGCATCTAACATAAAAACTTTACATACAGATTTCTGACCACAACGGATGATCTCGTAAGCAGATTTATTTTGTCAAATCGAAACAAATTTATCGCTATACTAGGAGCACATGGATAAATGAGTGTATTTGATCCGACTTGGCTTTGCACGGACGAAGTGTATTAATACAGATAATGATACGACATAGATATAATTAATCTAATTTAGCACATCATGAAAAATAATACTAACCGAAAGGAACATTCACGGTCATTTTCCATGACATCATCTAACCTCCCCCATTAATAACGTTGCTCTACTTCGGGGGCGAACGTATATACCACGACTACAAAGGGATAAAAATGCTGCATACAGGGTGTAGTTTAGAAGACATGCAGCAAACATTCGTCTTGCACGACTCGCTAAGTGGGTCACGGGCGGGATGCCAAATCACACGCGCTCAGAATTGTATTAAGGTCTTTCTCATTCGGTTCAGCTCCGTGGCAGTCATTTATCCTGGTTACATTAAATGCTGAAGCGTCGGCACGCGTACTGCGAACTATTGTTGCAACCATTCTATTTATTACTTCATTGATAGACATTTGATACAAGGTTTTTTCTTATCTTGTTTTTGCTGACATTGTAACATATTCCATGTAATAATGTGAAAAATTGTATATGTAGACCTATTCACTCACTAGGCACGTCCTCCACTTTAAACTAATTATTTTTTAGCTGAATAATACAATCTAATTTGAATTTTTAAGTTGTCATTATTCTTAGTCGCCTCACGCACACTAGTAAGATATACATAATAATGAGCGTCACTCACACTAATGCACACCAATAGTAAAGTAATCCAGTATGGAGGGGCGCGCCTTTGTCATTAAATAGACCTATAATTTAGCAAGCGAGCAAGTTTTACATCTGTCTGTTAGTGCATTTAATTGAAAAGTTGGCCACTTTAGTTTCTTTTTTTTTTTTTGACGCATGGTAAATCTTCGTAGATACCCGACTCCTGGGGGGGAGGCCGGGTTATGTGAGATTGTACTCACTAAAACCCCCTGCGATGGCCGCCACAGCACGGAAAACGGAGAGGCTACGGGATCTTTGGCAGCACGTCCGCGGCCAATCAGTTTTGATCTACGCGGTCTTTACATGCGCAATAGCGAACTGCGCAGGATTTAACACGCTATTTACAATCGCACCTGTAAACACAAGTGCAGTATCTATTCCAACACTCGCGTATTCCAATCAAACACAACTACACTTTAATCATTTTACGTTCTTAGAAGAAATTTTGAGTGTAAAGATCAGACCAGCGAGTTCAGATACTTCTAAAACTCCTCACTTCTTTTATTTATTAAATACATTTTCTAATTTGTGTTTCTTATCTGGCACCGACCTCAAAAAAATGTTGGCTTGTGTACTTACTGAATTAGATATATCTTTGAAATCTGTTATTGAATTTGCTTTCCTTTACCTGTAAAGGAAAGCAAATCCTGAATTTTTTTTCTTTATTGTTCACTAGCTGTTTAAATTTTGAAGACGGTTTAACTTTTTTATAAATTATATTTATTTCTAATTTTGAGTGCATTACGTCAACATACAAGTAAATAGATATTTATTACTTAATATCATATTATAAAAGTTAATGCCTGAGTGATTACATTTGATTATTAGTAATTTAAAAGTCTTATTCACTTAATAACAATGGAGAGATCCTTATCGAAAACTCTGCTAAAGGAATAATCGTAACACGGGGAACTAACATTAAACAAACAGAAAAAAATCAAAACAAACAAAACAAAGATCTGCATGCATATCAAACGGTGTGTTTACGTAATCATTCTCAGTAACTGTCCTACGTGCTCCTATTATTACTCGTGCCCCACTGCTAGTTATTATTAATAATAGGAGTACAAGCCCCGTGGCTTCACTCACATTCAATTATTTTATGACAAAGAGTTTAAAATTTCATCTTTATCCTTCCAATAGTTCGTAAAGAAGTACCGAACAAACATATTTGGTATTTAGCATTAACTATATTGAACAACATAATAATAATATTACAATACAATCATCTATGAACCTATATTTTCTTACGAGTAATTTATCTTTAGATCTGAAACTACTGGACCGATTTTAATAAAACTTATAATGTTCTCTGAAGTAAAGTATACCTAACTATAAAATGATCACCTCGATATGACTTTCAGTTTTCGAGACATTCCCGGACAAAACATACACTTACGAAGTTAAGCACACGTGCTTGGAAGCCTAAATGGATCATCATACTCAAATCGACATCCCCTACGCGTTCGTAACATGATTTTCGGCAAAAATGAGATTTTGATACAATAATGTATTAAAATATAAATACTACAAATACGTGAAAACCATATTTTCTTTAAATACTGAAATTTTAGCTCGCTAATGGTCTCATCATATATCTATCTTGCATAATATAGTCGTGACTTCAGTTACGACGATTTGTGTTTATCTATTAGAGCGTGTACAATTGAACTCTGGATCAGTTCCGACGTCGTATATATTGTGGATTATACGTGGTAACTATAACTTACGATTATATGCGTCGTTTCGTATTTTTTTTTTATGACAGGGGTGGCAAACGAGCAGGAAGCTCACCTGATGGAAAGTGATTACCACCGCCCATCGACATCTGCAACACCAGGGGGCTTGCAGGTGCGTTGCCGGCCTTTAAGAAAGGAGTACGGTCTTTTCTTGAAGGTTCCCATGTCGTATCGGTTCGGAAAAACCTCCGGCGAAAGCTGGTTACACAAAGTGGTTTTGCGAGGCAGAAAATGTCTAATAAATCGCGCTGTTGTGGATTTTCGGACATCAAGGTGTTGCGGGTTAAAACTTAGAACTTTGACGAGTTGTCCGTTAATCCGTACAAAAGTAAAGAGTTTGTGACATGTATTGTCATCATAAAGTCGTAATTTTTTATTTTTTACTGAATTTTACTAAAATATGGATTTTTATTTAAGCCATATTATACTCTCAAAATAAAATCTGTGCTGTATACCAAAATTAATCACAAACTGTATTTGGTGACTGAGCAATGCAAAGATGAAAGTCAAAGATGAAAATAAATTGCTCTTCTGAAAAATCAAAAATTTTGTCATACGACTTAATGCGTTGGAGTTGCAAAAATAATAAAATTTTTCGAAGTCAGTTAAAAAATAGATGTTAAAGGCATTTTTAACACTGAAATATATAATAATTACAAAAAATCTCAATATTTATACTATATACAAAAACGTCACAATGCTACGTCAGAATACGTGTATCATGCTGGAGATGATATAGTTAGATCGGCTACTACACTACTATTGGGCGGTTTTTGTTAATGCACATCTGTCCCGAAATAGTATAAATATCTATTGTTCTTGTGACGCGAATTGAAATAAACAAACATAACTTGTCACTTAATTTTTTATACATATTATTGTGAGGGAGCAGCAATTATGAATGAAACGCCGTTTTTGCCGTTGCGAGACCATTTCTTATAATTATAATAATGTTATGAAAAACTCATTAACACAAAAACGATGGAAGGTCATGGATTTTATATAAAACAATTAAACTTATATGTTTACTTGCATTTCGTCGCTTGAAGTGATTCTGAAAACAATGATATTTCCGTTTCTAGTGTTATTGCTAATTGTCGTGTTGCTATGTCTGGACCAATGGAAGCCGACCAAGTTCATACAACTGCACAAAGAAATCGGTACGAGTTCGAAAGCGTTGCCGTTCATCGGTCACGGCTTAATGTTCATAGGGAACGGCGAAGGTAATAATATTTTCATTTACAAGAAATATGTCACAAAATTAAATGATCACAAGTTTGTAGCACTGATCGAGTACACAGACGAAGCACTAGTGCTTAGAGTACCAATGAACGTTCAGATTCGAGCGACATTAGTTAATCTATCACATTTAGACAAAATGGCTCAGTAATTAGAAGACGTAAAACCTCACAAATGACTGCGGCTTCAAACTCGGCCAAGCACTGCTGTATTTTCATATAACTCAACTCGGTGATAAAGGAAAACATTGTGAGGAAACCTGCACGTGTTGGATGCAAGTCTGCGACATGTATAAACTATTGAACTGCGGGTTAGTTCTAAAACTTTATCTACAGCAGAGAGAGGGGCCTTAGCCCAGCAGTGGGATATGAATGTTGTAGCGGCTTTTAATTTACTCACAGTTAATCGGAGTTTGAGTAGTTTCCTTGTAACGGGTAGTCGGAACGCCATTGTGAGAGACCGAATCTACTCCACTTTACAAAAGAAAAAAAGAAGGATGTAAAAACTTATTTGGACAATTAACAAAATGTGTAGTATTTCATTAATGTTTTTTGCAAACCAAATTAATGTTTCGTTACAATGGCGGCTTTGTATTTACATGTAATAAAGAGGCTTAATATTCGATTAGAATATAAATCATCTCGCTACATGCCGTTATCAACATTATCTAAAACGGGTTTTTATTATTCTTAATAACTCTGGTTGGATGACACATTTGATTTATTTCAGACACATTAATTTTGCATTGTGTTCACAATTATTTCCAAGCTCTCATTATTTTTTTAAAAAGTAGTGAATATTAAAGGGTATTTAGGAACGATCCAAAAATTTTTGCAGATCGTATTTCAACTATACAAAATATATCCGAGCAGGCATACCGAAATAAATATGGCATGGTCAGTTTCTGGATTGCACATTTCAGCTGTGTCGGTAAGTTTATTTAACATGATAAATGATTGTTACTTTTTTTCTTTATTTAGTGACTAGGTTCCACGGCACCGGGCAGTGGAACCTAGCACTTTCGTATTCGTACCGCGAATTTCGAGTAGGGAGATCTTGAAAATGCATTGAGAATAACCGCGTGGTGTATGATTCTCGAGTCAAAGCCGATGAAGATTATGCTGAAACACACCCACCACTAGCAAGGTGCTTTCAACAACCGGTGGTTGAAGGAAAAGTAATATAATAAAAAGTGCCAGACACATCAAGGAGGCAGCACTGACTGTAAAAGTCAGCCAAAGTATACATGCAGCTTGAACATACACATTTGTGCACTGTTATGTATTGTCACTTTGACAATTATTATATGCATTTATTTCATAGATCATATAATTATTTCTCTCACTTATAGAAAGGTTATTATGTTTTTCTTATGTGTCACATCTTTTTTCTCGGTGAAACGGGACAATATGGGACGGGAAGGATGATAAGATGCGACTGATGTAAAGCTATTATTTATTTTAGCTATATGTGAACCCGAGTCTGCTCATTTTGTGCTGCGCTCGTGCCTTGAGAAAGGCCCGATGACACTTGTATTCCATCACATCATAGGAAATGGATCCATATTTGCACCAGGTAAATATCTTTATGCAAAACGTTACACTTGATTTTACAATATTACATTGTTACAAAACTATTGTGCAAGAAATCACTTCGTAAACTGATATGTATTTTGACGCGTATTACAAATTTAAATTAGTCAAAGAATGTTATCCATTCCCGTTACTTGTTATGTATGTTGCAAATGTATTCTCAGAGAATATCTTCAATGGGTAATGCAAAATAACATGCATTTACTATTCTTGCTAGTTTACCTCCTTTATGGCACGGTAGTTCTGAAATTTTCTAGCTGTGGAAACTTACTCTTACTTAAGACCCGTGTCTCGGGTGGCTCGTGAATTCGCTGGTCATGCGTCTAAATTCTCTCACAGACAGACCGATCGTGTCAGCATGGCGGCACTATCAACGTACTTCACAAAGAGGCCTCTAATCATCCAAATAGTATTCTAATTTAATGACAAATCGTGGAACAAATGAAGAATTTCATTTGTTCTTCTATCTTTTTCTACCTCATGAATATTGTATATCAATCTTTTGATTATTAATAAAATAAATCTATTAATTGATAGACATCCCTTGATGGCGTCCCTCGTTTTCCTCCCCTAAATCTGCTCCTGTAAAGTGGTTCATCCCATCGAATTATGAAAGTGAGGGATTAGCGAGTGCAGTGTATAAGGCAATATACAGCCTAGGTCAAATGTATTAGGCCCCTACATTTTACTTAAAATATTAAAAAAAACAACTTATACTTTCTGAATTTATTTATTGCTAAGAATTACACAAAAAATAAATAAATTAAAAAACTGAAAATCTAGTCGATCCACCTTGGGATTTAATTACTGCACTAATTCCACCTGGCATGCATGCGTACAAGCTTAGTACGATCCTCCCTTGTATTGGCATGCTATTCTTGTTGTCAAACGCGTTTTAATGTCGTTTTCGATGTTATACGGTGTTCTTTAATTTTGCGCTTTAAAATGTCCCAAAGATGTTTAATTGGATTCAAATCTGGGGACTGTGCTAGCCAATCCAACTAGACAAAGTCGTTTTCAGTAAACTGGGATGCCTAGTACTTTTGGCCAAGGCTGTATAATATTTGTGTGGGATACATTAAAATGACTGTCCTGTGGTCCTCCATGTCATGGATTGCTTTAGAAGGATATCGTTGAGCGACTTTATGACGTAAAATTGTATAAACATTGTGCGCAACCTTCATTAATATTAATTATTTAAATTTATTGTGCCTATAAAGGAAAATATTTAAATAATCATCATTATTATGATTTTTATTCTAATTCGTAGACACGCTATTAATTAATTAGAGTAATTGATCGAGGTCTCTAATGAATATATTCTCGTTGTTATTGTTTTACGTCAAATAACATAATAAATTTATTCATATTATAAAATATTATTTGTTGTACATATTATAGTGTAGATTTAAACCTACTTAAGATTCGACGAATAAACCTTAACAAAATATAAAGTAATTAAGATTAGCGAAGGCAGACTTCGCCGAACAACATCGAAAATCTCTCAAATCCGCACACAGTATTAAGCACTTGTACTAGGTATTAACATTTTTTTAAACTTACAGTAAATACTATTAGATCAGCTTATACACCATATTTATTTTTTTGGTACGAAGAAACCTTAAGGACTGAATTTGAGCTCTGAAACCTGCGACCGCGCTTCAAAACAATCCTAAAGTAATGGAAGGCGTATACTACTTGTAATTACATTGTTTAAGCCTAACCTTGTTACGAAATACAATGTTAGGAACGTAAATAAAAATATTCAATTTGCAAAATGAAAATCGAGTCAAAGAACGAACGCTGTATTATGTATTCTCGTCGTTGAGGTACACAATAAAGTATTTTCATTAGTAAAAAATAAATTATGAAATTTGATAAAAGTTAAAATATGTGTAGAAATATACCTTAAAATTTTGCTTTGGAGTTGTAAGCGTATTCTTATTTTATTATATTTATATTAAAAGTCGTAATGTATAATACTATACATTGGTCTCCAAATGGTTCGTGTAAAATAACACACGGCGCTGCTCGCCAGTTCTTTTACCTGAACTTGGCTGACACGCTACCGCGTGTCTAGGTAACACGTGACTCAAAATACGAGCCGCCACGGTGATTCGTCAGATAGGCAAACACTATCACTTCTATATCATGTGACGATTTGATAAACAACTTTCCTGGAGTTTTAGTGTTAGTATTTGTAAATTACATACCAACGATAGCGATTGTAATTAATTATTTTTCCAAAAACACCAAATAATTATAGCTGTTAACGTTGAATGAATCCTAGTCTTACATACGTAACTCTTTTAAGCAATGCGACGACCATATTGACTGACAGCGTTTTTGCGGGAATAAATAAGGATTAAAATAAAAAAATAAATAAAAGAAAACGTGTTTATTCCGCCAATATACATTTTTGTGGCTTTTAATTAAGAAAATAAACATTTTGAAGAACTTTTTCAAACATATAGAATACCATGTTAGTAATCTAAGGTAATTTCAAGAATATAGAAATCTTAAATTAATAGTTTCTTTGCATAGTTGATATTAGTAAAAAAAGATAAAACATTAAAAAATCTTCCCTCGTATAAAATAAAAAATAATAATAGACTAAATTCTGGACTTACTTCAGCAAATCGAAATGCTAAAGCTATGAAACCTATACAGCTGCCGAACTACTTTATTGAATCGTCATAGTTCTGTGATGTCATCAGAGCGTTAAATATCTTTTCATTATCCAGCGGCGACACTACTTCGTAAAAATTTTAACGAGGTGCAAAAGTGTACATGCGCTTTAACAAATCCGGCAAACCATCACAACATTCCACACATTTTCAAGTTTTTAATTTGTGATTATAATTAATCTCGTACTCGAGAAAAACTGCATGTGGCCGATAAAAATCTACCACTACGATATTTCCTTACGCGCGCGAGACCTCCTCGGTCGAGTGATCTTCAATACGTTCTTATTTCTTCGAAGTCTGCTCGGAGGATTATTTACGAGCTATTTATTATCTTGCATTTCAAAAGCGTTGCTAATCTAAGTATTATTCGAACTTTTATTATATAACATTACTTGAATTCGAACAAACACTTGGATAAACAGTCAGTGTTATGTGTTCTCCAGTATTAAAGATCAGATACAACAACATACATATATCTCACGGCTGGTAGCGCCATCATATTTATTTTTGGTATTTGGATGTTAATAACATGTATGAATTTATACTAATATTACAAATGTGAAAACAACTATGTCTGTCTTTTCGTCTGTCGCTCTGTCACGACCAAACCAATCGACCGAATTTGATGAAATTTGGTGTAAACTGAACTGCAATGAAGGACATATCCTTCTTTTTTGCCTAATACTTGACAACTTACACCCCAAAACGCGAGTGAAGCTGCGGGCGACAACCAGTGTATTATAAATGTTTCCAGAGGGGATATGGCGCGCTCGTCGTAAGATTAATGCGGTGGCACTTGCTCCGCGGCACATCGACAAATTTGTCCGAGTATACGCGCGGAACAGCCAGGTGATGGCCGACAAACTATCAGCCTACGTGGGCCAGGGCGACGTCGCACTCTGGGATCATTACTGCCCTTACATCTTACTGACTGCATGTGGTAATCATTACTATTATTATATATCTTTGAATGTTAATCAAATAGAAAATATGAAATCATTTTATAAGCTAGTAGCTGCTTAGCTAAAAATATATTTTTATCGTTTCTAGAAACAATACTCGGCAATAATGTGAATCTTCGTCCCCGAGAATTTCAACCGTTCTGTGAAGCGTTCATATCTTACTTCGACAACGTGATAACTCGCCTGTGTCGGCCCTGGCTCTACAACATAACGGTGTACAAGCAGCTTCCCGAAGCCACGCAACAGTCCCTTAAGAAGAAAATAGTGTGGAACTTCATTAACAATGTAATTTTTTATTTCATTTCTATCCAATTGGTTCCAATTGTTATGTTATCTTATTAGCTAATTTGCTTAATTAATTAAGAAAAAAATTATTTATTCATTTTCGAAATTTAGCTGATTCTTAAATTTTTTACGAAACTAATAAAAACTTAATTAAATTAACATTTATTTTAATCTGTTATTTTAGCTAATCTTCCAAAAAAGAGAATTAATGAAAAAAGAACAAAGTGATTCTTCTTCTGATGAAGATTGTAAGTTGTTAAATTATAATATTTTTGAAATATTTCGTCCAAAATAAAATGAGTATCATTTACATAATCTATTGATTTCAGTCAAACAACAGGATGATCTAAAAAGTTTGTTGGAACTACTGATTACTCAGTCTGGATATTCTGAGGCAGAATTACGCGAGGAGTCGCTCGTTTTGCTTCTGGCCTCAATTGACACCACAGTTTCAGTAAACGGGTTCGCCTCAGTGCTGCTGTCTCAACACCCCGACGTACAGGACAAAGTATACGAAGAGTAAGAACATGATCAATTACTGAAATGAGTATAACGTTAGACTCTCAAAAATTGCTGTTAAAACAGAAACGAGTTCTTTGTCTCAATTGTTTATGTGTCACTTGAAGTCTACACATGTTCTCAATTTCATCCTGATACATATATTCTTTGATTTAAAAATGAATTCGAGCCTCATTGAATATTTCTGATACAATTTTAGGATTAAAGAAGTCTTCGACGATTTACATCACACTATAACCATTGATGATTTAAATAAACTTAAATACTTGGAAGCCGTCTTAAAGGAAACAATGCGTCTTTACCCCACAACTCCATTGATCATGAGGAAGTGTCTGAAAGACGTAAAACTTCGTAAGTACACAGTGACACGTAACCTTAAGATATTATATTTTTTTAAAAGTTGAATAAATGTAACTATTGCTATGTCATTGCAGCTTCGGGTTTGGTTTTGAGTGAAGGTTGTCAAGTTATTGTCAACATATGGGGACTACATCGCAATCCTAAATACTGGGGACCAGATGCTGATAAATTTAGGCCGGAGAGATTTTTAGATGCAACACCTGAGCAACTGTCCGCTTTTATACCTTTTAGTTCGGGTCCGCGAAACTGCGCTGGTGAGTTACAAGTTTTTTTTTTTTATATACATCGCCGACGTCATCTGATTAGATGAAATGACGATTAATGGTCGTTAATATTAGGCTAATAATTCATCTTTCACTTTTTTCGAAGTTGATTTAAGAAGCTGCTTATTAAAAGCTATGAAATAAAAAGTGTAATATAAAAAATTAAATTAACGGTATGTCAATGTCGCACTGGTGGCCTAAAGCCTCGTCTTCCTTTACGAAAGTGTTTGGACCTTGTGTCACCACGCTGCTCCAATACACCTCGATGATTACACTCCGATGAAATGAGACACATGCAGGTTTCTTCACGATGACTTTATTCGCCGTCGAGCACGAGATGAATTATGTACTCGTATAAACACAATTAGGAGGCCTTTAGCCCAATAGTGGGAATTTACAGGCTGTTGTTGTTGTAAACACAATTAATTTCAGTGGCACTTGTCTGGTGGTCTAAGAGACAGGAGGTCTAATGAGCATAATTATAGCATGTATTTACATTTGTGAAAAAACTGAAAAAATCAATAATTTCAGGTAACCGAATAGGGATGATTTCTTTGAAAACGACAATGGTCGCTATCTTGAGGAAGTATCGCTTAAAACCAGCGTCGTCCTTCGTATACGACGAGCAGAAGCCTCTGAGAGTGAAACACACATTGGTTACGAAGCACTTGGATCACTTTCACGTACAATTGGAGCAACGAGTTTGATGATCGAGCTGATTTTTAACCAAACAAAGTGAAGACAAGGTTAGTCAAGCCTTTATTTTGTATTTATGTTAATACTTAAACGTCATTAGTTTTTTGCTCTTAACTTTAATAGTATAAAAAAAACTATTAAATCTAATCTTGTTTATTATCTTCTAAGTGCAAAAAATATATTAAAAAACAATGGCCTAATATTTTTCCCTGTGAAATTACATTATGCTTTAGTTTATTGTTTATATCGACTTCATTGATTTATATTAATGGTATAAATAATTTGAATTATGTTTATTTAAGTATATTTCATGTGTCACTGTCACAAGTGATTTTATCTTAGAAGCGTAACGACTTAGCGTGAATGGTTAAAAATATGTTTTCATATAGCGATACTATAAACACAGTTTAACATATACGGATCAAATGGTTACAGTCTAGAATTACTAATAATTAATGATTATTGACGGTATTATTTCTTTAATTCATTTACAGGAGTTGGTGGTTCCCTTGCATAATGTAAAACCGTATTACATAACAGGCGTGAACAGCGATCAAGAAGTACATACGCCAACGCATCTCGACCGTCCCCTGCACTCCGCTTGCTGAAATATTAAATTTAGGAATAGATGTAGTAAATTATTTTGTACACAGCTTATATTATAAGACGTAATATAATATTTATTATTATTTTTGTAGTTATTTAAAAGGCAAGGTAAGGCGACTCCTCAGAGAATAGTCATGACATTTTAAATTCTTAATTTTAAAAGATAATGATTTCTTGATATCAGTTTATTTAAAAAACATATTGTCCAATTTACATTTTGAAAGTGCTTTGGTATAAATATTTAGGTAAGATATACTCGTTAAAGCAAAGTACTCAGAATTTGAAATATTTATTGCTTATTCGTTAAAAATGTTGGCACGCAGTTATATAATAATGTATAAGTATATAAAATATCAATTATAATATGTATTATAACACCTATATGTCGTAGTCGTAAAATAAGGTTCAAATACGGAACGAGACACTAAAGTGTATTTATGTTTTTTAAATAAGATTTATCAGAAGCAGCAGTTCAGACCATTTCAATTTTAGTCACGGGTCTTATAAAATTAAAAATAATTGAATTCAGACAAAATCACAACTAAATTAGACTTTGCGTAAAATAGGTTATTTTACGCAAAGTCTTTAGATTTCCCTTACCTTAAGAGATAATTCGAATTTGTGCTTCCACGGCGGTGCATGCACTACCTTGGCTACGTCACGCTTCCAAGTTATGGTTATACATGTCCTCGTTGTAAGGTTCAGTTGAATAATTTGATTACGACAAACTAAATTATAAGATTAACTCAATGCTAGGTTGTAGGCACTTCAAACAACAGTTAAACAAGGCTTTGAGGGGTGTTGGCAAGTTGCAGCAAGATTAATGCAGCTCTTGAAACGAGGCTGAGTCGGAGTGGCAATGGAATACAGATCATTGTTGTGATACTATTACCGTGGGAAGTATAATTACATTATTTAAATCTTTATCATTAAAACTAATATTCTATTTTTTAATTAGATTCAAAAATTATAAATCCACTTATTTGTTTTAAATATTTTAATAATCTAAATATACTTTAATACTATGATCGATAACATGCCACAAAATTGTTTTAACTTCAATTCCCAAAAATAACTAAAATGAAGAAGAATCTATTTCCGTCCTTGAAGGCTAGGTCGGCGTCGCTTAATGTGATAAAATATGACTATTTTTATTTGCTACTTAAGTCGCGATAAACCTTCGTCATTTCTAAATGTTTTTATGACTATTTCAAGACAAAAGGCTGTCGCGCAGATCAGCTACATGTGTTTGTAATGGTGCTATTTATTTAGCCACAAATAGTTTACGATTATTGCTTTTGCTCTCTGGCTGAAGTTTAGGGTCATTTCGTTTGGACGTAACGTTCGCTGTCTGTCGTGGTTAATAAGCGACTAGCGTCCAATGACACCGTTTTATTGTTCACGATTAATGTTTAAAATAATTATCGATTATGTAGGATGTATTTTGTTACAACATATTCAACTTAAAATGAGTTGGATATGCTGTTTGGGTAATGTTAGCGTTTCAATAGACCTTCGAAGATAATATATTTTGACCTTTACTGCGCTAGTAATAACTGCTGCTGTAGAGTACAATTAAATTAATTATTAAACCCATTGAAATATATAACATTCGGCTTATAATAATACATCATTATAAATTTACCGTAATATTATAAAACCGTGTATTTGAAAGGCAAAGAAACAGGGAGCGGCCTCATCCGATACTGTCGACATCAACTTCTCGAGGCAATAAATAGTATTTACATTTTAAATGAGTTCGAGACGATTCTAAGTATAAATAGTTATTGGAAAGTGATCCATCGATTTATTCCACTTTATGCCAGCTGAAGGACTCCGTAAAGACTCAATATACGAACGTATTGCCTTTAGAAACCTCAGGGAACACAATTCCCTCTAAGTGTTGCCTTTGTAAGACTCACAAAGCCGAGAGGAAGCAATATTAAAAGTTATTGCCCATTTAAGTAGAACAGATGTTATACCATTTAAAAGAAGAATTTATACAATGTTTAGTTTGAGAATACTAGCTAAGATATCTCTACAGACCTGAATTTACATAAAATTGAATTAAACTTCAGTAGCGGGATATTATTGTGTTCGGAACAGTCTTGATAAGTTGACGCGGTTAATTGAATGAATAAGTGTTTGAGATATGATCTCGCTCCTTGAGCACTTTTCGTATTTATAATCACCGAGTTGATGAGGTCCTGCATAAGCTTTCTAAACGGTTTTATTTCTACTGAACTAATTCTATATTTTCATTCATTCTTTCAATTTGCATACTAAGAAAGACTATTTCTAGACTTTAACCAAGAAAATATTATTTTAATTGCTGCACTTACTTTTCAAGAAAAATCTCGGTTCTTTGAGCTGCGAACGTTTTATAAAACGAAAGAATAATAATAATTAAAACATAGTTTCGCACGAGGCCCGACTCGATCGCAACTTTTAGTTGGAGGACAGCGATACTTAACATTATCGCATTGTTAAGCAATACTTTGAGTAACTTCATTATTCGCAAACCTACTCTGTAATTATTTTATAAAAACTATTTATAAAAACAGCAAACGAGCTTTTATTTGCGTGTAGATTTTAACAAATTATAATATTTTAAATTGGTATGTTTTTAACTCTAGTACAATATTATGTTTATGTTTGCGTATAAATGGCTTAAGATTCCGATACTATATAAGATCTGACTAACACTTACTGATATGTGATGTTAAATAAATGCTTGTAAAAGCTCAAACGTGTCTCCGTGATTTAGGAGAACTTTTATGTGTGAGTTTTCGTATGTAAGTATTTATTTTAGTATAGTAGTAGTAAGTATTTATTATTATCGAGATTGAATTCGTGCTTGTATCTTCGCATGTACCTACTTTAGAATCAATTAACGAAAGTAATATCAAAATACATCTTTATATAAACCCATCCAAGCACCATTTATACAAGAATCACTTTTTCATGTTCTGTATAAAGTTTTTATTGAGATGAACAACTGAGAAACAAAGTTGTTGTCGTTTATCACCACTTGCCACATTAAATACATTATAGTTTAGCGTTTATAAAGAATTATTTATTTTACTGAAATTAAATGAAAATGCGGTAATCCCGAATAGAAATGTCATAATAATGCACACGAGATTTCATACATGATAAATAATAATGATTGTTATTTTTGTCTATTTATGACTTTTTAATATAAGCTTTAGTATTACTTGGCAAATATACAAAGCTTTTATCGTTCCATAAAGGCCTTTTTATTGAATTTATCACAAAATAGGCTTTGATGCAAAACGTAATACGGCCTATAGTCTGTTACCGAGCCGTAACCATGGCGTAGCAATCGCGTAACAGTTAAACTTTAACGCTCTGCGATGCGATCGCTCCCGGCACGCGATATTTGTTATTTGTTGACTGTGAAATATGCACATGGAAAACAAAATACTATTAATTGTATTACCATTTTAAACTCAAACTCTGACTCGTTGACAGATAACGCACAGCCAACTTAGACTATGACAAATTTACATAAAATCTCTCATTTTCATCATGTAAGAAGATACATTTTCGTAAAAATATTTTTCAGTGATTACTCAGATTCGTGCGTAGATAGTTTAGTTACTTAAAGTCGCAAATCCGAACCTTTTTGCGATAATCCTGTAAAGTTATACTATACTTAATCTACCAATTTGCTCGTTTTTACGGGGTCCGGCTACCATATTTTTGCAACCAGCGGAAACCTTCAGAAATTAGTGGAAGTAGAAACTCCTGAGGGGAACCTGACAATTTAATATCGACCATATTAATAGTAACAATGAGCATTAAACTAAACTCATGATCTGTGTATTTGGCGTGAGGAATAAGATCGCAAAGCTAGCAGTATCAGATCGCCGAGCGAGCTGCTCACTGATATAACAGTGATAACGTGACTAATTTGCTTAATACAATTACTGGGCTGCGGATTACAATCAGAGCGTCTATTGTTATAGGCTTGTGTGAGATAAATTATTCAACCGAAGCGTGTAACTGCCGAATTACTAGTGACTCCGTGTGTGATCACGTGTCCGTCTCTTAGTTAATTGGTTGTTTGCTGTAATGATAAAATATACATCACGTCGCTAGGAGGTACTTTGAGGGTTTGATGAAAATATACAAATTAATGTTTAATTGTTTAACCCATAAGATTCATCCTAGATCATCCGATAATGTTGAAACTTATAACAGGTTAACACTTTCCTCCGATTGGACGGTACTATCAAAGACGCCTACAACCCCAATACACGTCACCTAAAAGATAGGGCATGACCCTGTCGAGCGTAAAAAGTATTGAATATCTTTTACAAAAAGATTAATAAAAAGGCCCTCCTACACGTGAATTAGCTGGTTGATAAAGTTGATGTAACGTGCGGTGTAGTCTAGAACATATTTAAATCGATTTAAATATTTATCGTGGTTATTCAAGAAGATGTAGGCTGTATAATTACCATTACGATCCGTAACTGTAGGTAATTCTACACGTCCTCCAATATTGCGACTTAGTTAATTTCTAAACTCATTAGTCATAATGAGCGTTTATATTTACAAAATTTGTAATCTTTATAAGTAATAACTCAGTGCACGAGAAATCAGTACAATTAACGTAACTAATAAAATGTTTGTACTTTTAGCTGTTGTGATGTATTGAGGCCGACTGGAACTTTTTTATCTATCTATAAACATGCGAGAAAAATTCGGGGAAAGTTAGTCAAATTGGTATATTAAGAGTAACAAAAAATTGTTATTTTTAGAAAACACTTAATGAGTTAATGATTTCGTAAATTGTGTTAAGTAGTGATTGATTACGCTCCATTCATTTATCGCCGTCGAACAATCTTCGGAGCATCAAAACACAATTTTTCACGCTCAAACCATTTCTTCAGATTTTTTTATTAAAAGTTTTTCGCCTTTCAGCCGAAAATTGCCCTAAAATGAAATCAAGTTATGTTCCGGCCAGACGTAAATTGGCAGTGAAAAGAAAGTTAGGGGAATGTCTAAATAATTCAATTGTTTGAGCGACAGCTGATGGATCGGATAAAATACTCTCGTGCTCCGGCGTACTTGTACGCTCCAATATTATTTTCACCCATTTCACTAATTCATCCCGTGCGAGTTACTTACGCTACATTAAGCCGAGTGGCTTTTTATGGGGCGACATATGTTTTATAACAAAATCACTGAAGATGTTTCGAAATCAATTCTCATAGTAAGTTCCAATGAAAATATTATATAGAATACATTTTTTTTAAATTAATTTAGTAGTTAACAAAACAGATAAAATTGGAGCCGTGAATGAAATTTCATTGTAAGAAAAGCATGAGTCAGATACAATTCTGCACAGCTCACAAGTGTACCAATCACCAGTGGAGCAGTACGGTGTAATAAAAGTATTTCCTATAGAGTATTTCCTTATCAACTACCAGTAATGGGATTCTTACGAGTCTTCACCAAATGAAGCTTTGAATGATCATTCAGGCCCTGAGTGTATTTATTATTTGTCACATGTTACAAATGAGATTTAGGATGGCTCTTAGAAATTGGCCAGTATCACCTAAACTACCACTCCGACCATGAAATTGCTATGCATAGCATAATGACAGCATAGGGTAATGTTATAGTTATTCCTGTCAAGTAATTCAAGTACTTCCTAACATATATGGATCTATATTAGCTTGGGAACTCTTTAAACGCAATACAACTATAAAGACATGATTTTCAGCCGAAGAATAATAACAGATGCGCGGATGTACATGCCACGCAAGCCTCCACAAACTGTACTAATTATATATTGCATGTTATATTATCAAGTTAAACTTGAAAAATGTTAGACTAGTCTAATTTATTAAAAGAACATAAGAGAGCCTCCAGATGGGAGCATCGCCCATAGACAATGGCGCTGTGTGAAATATTAACCAATATACCATAACCATCGCCAATGCGTCACCAAAATTGAGGACGAAGATATTACGTCTCTTGTTCCTGAAATTTATGGCTCACTCCAAGCCGGAACACAATATTAAGTAATGCTGTTTGTTCGCAGAATATCTGATGAGTGGGTGGTACCTACCCATGTGGGTTCCTACAAAGCCCTACCACCAAGTAAACATTCAACATTTTATAGCGTTTACATGGAATGTGTAAGCGTATGAGTGTGCGTTTCTGTTAGTTTGTGAATCATAAATAGTTAATAAGCCACCCGATGAAAACGGAACCCTACGCGAAAAAGGAATAACACGTCATATTATAAATTTCGTACACTTGGCAGAATATCCTTGTTTGCCGCAAGTCCCCAACACGTGTCTGTTGCCAGCGACAGATGTAATTATTTTACATGCGGCTCGGAATAGGACCGCCGTTGTTAGGAAGGTATTTATAAGATTGCCATTTTATGTTTCAAAATTTTCTACCACCTTTAAGATTTTAAAGATATTATTGCTGTGAATGTATTGTACACGAGCCTATAAGACAGCCTCTTATAGCCTAGAGTAGTCGTCACGTTCCATGAAGCTGTTGTTTGTTAATTTGTCTTTTTTGATTTTGATAAGTTTCAGTCAAATTGTTCAGTAAAGTCATTGCAGAACAAGATAATTTATAATGTGTGGTCATTTAGAAAATAGCTGAAGTATACATATATAAGTAAGTGTGAGATTCATCATTCTCCAAGATTTTCTTGAGCTGTTGCGACGACTTTACGATATAAACCATACAAACAAATTGAAACATTTAAAGATGGACATTTAATTATTACACCGATTCATTTCGCTCTAAGGAATTTGCACTCACTCGTAGCGCGATACTTTTAGGTGAATTTATTTTATTTGCTTCTTAAGTGTATATCGCGTCGCTCGCTACTGGCACGGGCGCCATTTTATTCGAGTAAATGTGTGCTTAAGTTTCAGTATAGTTTCTTTTGTAATGAATAGAATTACTCCGACCTTATGTTGTTTCTTCAAGATAATGTCTGTTTAGTTGCTCGATGTTCATTGTTTTCTGTTTAGATATTTGCTTCCTTCCAAAAACAAGGGCTGTTCTTGATATGAGGATGATACACGACTTATTTGCAATCCAGTGAGTAAAAGCGTCTTATATCATTTCTTAACTGTTTAATAAATTGTGATTCAAAAAACCAATAAAATAAGCAATATTTTTTTTTTGTTATTTTATTTTATAATTGTATATTAGGAAAATTCTCAATTGATGCTTTTATACGAATGCAACATTGAATTTCAACGATTTATGGGTACTATAAGATATACAAACGCTAAATCCAAAACTCTTTTAGCAACAATTGTTATATTTAAAAAAATATCCTTGGAAAAAGCTTCAAATGTGTATTGTATTTTTATTTAAAGTAAAAATAATTTTCTAATAATTCATATATGGTAATCATTTTATTTTCAATGTACGTGGGCTTTGTTGTCGTTTGAATTGACTTTTGTTTACTTCATATTAATTTTCTGTCTCCGTGTTGAACGGAAGCAGTAGTGAAGTAGCTGAGCAATATGTATTCCTGTGCACACAGAACGTGCCGGGCGTGAGCACACAGGCGGTGTGTCGACACGATCGCGTTTGGTTAAGGAGACCCGTCTTATCGACTGCAGTAAATGTATAACAGGGAGCTTAGTTACTTAAAAAAATGTATAATCTTAACGCATTCTAAATTGAACGAACAATATATGTTTATATATATTATTTATTGGACCCTATTTAAAAAAAGGTCTATTTACAATTCACATATTCGTATAATTTGTAATTTGTAAAATCTTGATCCTGTAAGTGTAAAGAATATAACTGGTAAATGCATGCAACCTTCCAAGCACAGCGGCTAATTGCATAATAATTAAAATATAAAGTAAGCTTAGTTAATTACTTTATACTTATTTCATATTTCATAGAACCGAGTCCACTAAAAAGTATGAAAATTAAAAGTAACTATATTCTTACATACATAAAATGATCTTGTTTCTAAAATACGTTCACGCGGGCCTCTGTAACAGCACGTTACTACAAAGAATTACCCGCAATATTGTTTTACATAATAACGTGCAAACAGATATTATAATACAATAATTATCGGAGCAAGCGATCTCCACTCGTAATATTCTTATACAAAACCGTGCACATTCAATTTTACCTCATGCTTGTATAATATACTTTAAAATATCTTGTAAAGATACTGTTCATGTATGTGTTGTATGTGACAGCTTGTGAATATTCCACTGCTGGGCTAAGGTCACGTCTCTCGGAGAAGAAGGTTTGTGGTTGCGTGGTGGATTGCTTATAATTACCTGAATTCGACACATGCAGGCTTCCTCGCGATGTTTTCTTTATGTCCGACAATTAGATGAATTCTAAACACAAATTAATGTCATGAAACTTCAGTGTTATTCGCTTGGGTTTGAACCCGCAATCATCGGTTGTCGGGTACACGATGTAATCACTAGGCCATCTGCGATCAACATTAATACTAGAAAACAATATGGAATGATTACGGTCGATCGGATTACTGTTATTGCGTTAAGGATAAGCAATCAAATCCCCCTCTTTATAACAGCATGGTCATAAAATATTTCCTTGTAATTGTCTTTTTCGACTATTGGCTTCTTTCTCGACAAGGAGCGTTTGTGTGCTAAAGGATATTACAAACCTAATTAATTTTTAGATGATGGCAGATCTTGGGAACGGAACGATCGCCCCTGGGCGATTCAATTGAAAATATATTTTTTAATATTGTTGTAAAATCTTTTGTTAATACATTTGGGTTAAACAAAAATCCAGTGGTAGTTTATTGTTATAGGATTTAGGAATAATTTTACAAATAATAATTTGTTATTCTTAAACAAGGAGAATCTTGGAATCATTCAAAATGCGAGTAAGATACAAAGTACACATACATTAAAGAAAACATCCAATTAATAAAGCCCAATGATATTTCATTTTATTCCTCGTGGTTTGGCTTCCGATGAAGTTATTTTGGATAAAGATATTCATAGCGTAATACATTACATAGCATAAAATACATATAGTATCTTAACGTCATTTTACTTATATGTAAACTCAACTGTGCTTTCCCTGCTGGTCATGAACCCATAATCTTAGTGGTCTATTGTAGTCATACCACTCTTTCATCCTTACTTTTATCATCGAATGTACTTTTTTGACGTCATAATTAATATGTCAAAGTTTGCGCTTTAAAATATTATATAACCGTACGATAGATCGATGCTATTGTGTTTTGTGTGACTAAAAGAAAATGTGTCAGGATTCCGTTTTAAAAAGGCTTAAGCGTCAGGATGACATTAATAACATTTAACATACGCTCAAGCGCGTTGGAGTTCCTCAGCTCACAGCATATTTGCGCGCCCAAGGTACTAAATGGGCGCGGCATTGTTCGCCCCCTATTGTGGCGCGATCCTTTATCCTTTTATGTGAGATCGGTCCCACTTTTGTTCAGTATCCGTTGTATCAAATCCCGCGCTAAATTCGTAAGGCTCCCTTGTATTGTTCCTACGGAATGTTTTATAAATGTTTATGTTATCTGAGAATTGCAAAATTGTTGTTTGTTACATGTGTAACTTTAATTAACTATTTGAATAATTTAACCATCTATAATGATCACTGCATTTTGTATAATTTCCACTAAATATTTATTAGTTTTGTATGAAGATTACTTTTATTGAATATTTTCAATTGCAATAAAAGTACCATTATGTAATTTGATAAACAGCATCGTCAGTATCAAGATTGTGTTTAATTAAACGCCAACACTACACAGAGCTAAACAAACAGAAGCTATCCACAGAAACAGCTGATAGAGATCCGTAATGCGGTTATCACTATGATGGCGTAACATAAATTGGAGGCTCCGTTACTGATACCGATAGTAACCAAGAGATAGCTGTAACTAGCAGGCTAATGGTTTGTTTCCAACACATTTTACTGTAGAGACGATGTTACTAAGAAAAATTACTATGTAAATAGCTTTTTCAATAATCATATTCATTCTTAACCAAAAAAAGATATTATATAAACACCAGTGTCATTATTGTATGAATATAAATTTTGGTAATAATCAAACCCCTTAACCAATTCAACAATGTGTGTTTAATTTGTCAAATTAATGCTCGCCGACGTTTGTTGGTTCATAAAACTTAATTTTAAATTATTGTTATTTAAATTTAAAATCTCTCGTAATTTTGACGTATGTGAGTGATATAAATAGAAAATATTATTTGTTTGCCATTTTTATCTTTGGAATCAATTGCAATAATTTGTTAAAAATTAAAGAAGATATTCATCACGTCAATATAAGCACCGTAAAAGTGCTTGCCCATCTTTAATATAAAATGTAATATTTTAATCTCATTAACAAGTAAGTTATAACATCTGTGTATAGTTCATTTACATTGTATATGAAACGTGAGCCTGTTGGAGTTGTCACATTAATTAAGAGTAATATACTTCGTCAGTTTTGTACGAACTATGTACTCTATTTTACATGAAACGTTCATATTCCATTTATTATTCTCCGGTATGTTTCGGGATTTAGAACTTCTATAAATATCTGTCAAACGAGCTGACGAAACATTTTTAATATTTATTGAAATATTAAACTACTTATAACTTTAACTTTTCTTAGAAAATACATATTGAATCTGCTACATGTACTTCTCATACTTATTAATCTCTACTCCCAAAGAAGTTTACGGATAAGAGAGTGCATAGCGCTAACGTCTACTGTTTAGACGTTTTTGATGGAGCTTTTCAGTAGAGACACTTTCCTTGTGGTTCTACCATGCAGGTTCCTTCTGCACCAAATCAAATCAATTTTATTCAAGTAAACTTCACAATGAAGCGTTTTTGAATCGTCAATAATCAAATACTACCACCGTTTCGGAAAGCAGCTTCTAGCGAGAAGAAACGGCAAGAAACTCGCATAGTTGCTCTTTTCAAATAAACACATTTACAATGCTGTTATTGACAGTAATTAGCGTCTTATGATGGAACCCGAGCCTAACTCCAGGCGTTTCTTTCTAAAAAGTACTCTTTTAATGAATAGTATGATTTATTTATTAATTTAGTCTTAATAATATTTTTAAATTTTGAAAATGGTAAATTGATTATATTTTCCGGTATCTTATTATATATGCGTATACCATTGCCCAAAAACGTTCTATTTACCGTATGCAAACGGAAACTGGGGGTTACAAGTTTATTCTTATTTCTTGTATTAATAGTATGTACATCAGCATTGATAGAATAATTTTTAATATTCTTTTGTATAAAGATTATATTATCATAAATATATTGTGTAACAGCCGTTAATACACCTATTTCTTTAAATTTTTCGCGTAATGATGTCCTGGAGCTAATATTGTAAATAGATCGGATAGCTCTTTTCTGTAGAATAAAAACAACTTCAATCTCTGCTGCATTACCCCATAACAACATTCCATATGACATAATACTGTGAAAATTACTAAAATAAACTAGTCTAGCAGTACTTATGTCCGTAAGTTTTCTAATTATTTTTATTGCATAAATGGCACTACTTAGTTTTCTTGCCAGGGCATACAAATGGGTGCCCCACTGCAGTTTGGAGTCAAGGGTTATCCCTAAAAAGACCGTCGACTCAACAAACTCAAGCCTTTCATTTTTCAAAGTTATTGCAGAAGGATTTGATTTGACATTTGGCAAGGAAAACAAAACACATTTAGTCTTTTTAGCATTTAGTACTAAATTATTTATGTCAAACCAACCAAGAACCCGCGACAGAGCACTGCTTACAACGTCATAGTTGTTTATTTTTCTATCAAGTTTAAAAATGAGGGATGTATCATCTGCAAACAGTACAATATCGCAAGTATTTTTTACGAAATAAGGTAAATCATTTATATATATTAAGAACAAGAGAGGTCCCAAAATTGAACCCTGTGGTACACCCATTTGCGCCACAGCGCCATTTGATTTTGCACCATTAACCACAACCTTCAAAACTCTTTCACTAAGGTAGGAGGAAATTAATTTCAATGCAGGTCCCCTGATACCATAATATTTAAGCTTTTCTAGGAGAATATCATGCCTAACGCAATCGAAAGCTTTTGATAAATCACAAAAAACTCCAATAGCGTTTTGTGACTTTTCCCACGCATCATAAATGTGCTTAACAAATGCTACACCCGCATCAGCAGTCGAGCGACCCTTAGTAAAACCAAACTGTTGAGAATGCAATAGCTTATTCGAGTTAAAGTATAATAGCAATTGATTAAGCATGACTTTCTCAAAAATTTTACTTAATACTGGCAAAATAGAGATCGGTCTGTAATTGTTTGGATCATTTTTATCACCGGACTTAAATAATGGGATTACTTTACTTAATTTCAACATATCAGGAAAAATACCAGATTGTACGCATTTATTAAAGATATAGCTAAATAAGGAGCCAAGTCAACAATTACATTGTTAATAATTGTGACTGATAAATCCCAAAGATCACAGGTTTTTTTCAGATTTAATGTTTTAAATATATTTAATATTTCGTACGGAGTTATATTCTCAAAAGAAAATTCTAACTCATTCTGGGGAACATAACATTTGAGTAGGTCTAAAGCGTCATTAGGAGACGCATTAAGTCCTTTAGTAATATTCAGAGGAATATTAGAGAAATATTCTTCGAATTCATTGGCCACATCTAGATCTTTGCCTACAATTTTGCCTTTTATACTAAGGGATAACTGCCCTGCATCAAACTTCAACCTACCTGTTTCCGAACTTATAATATCCCAAGTAGTTTTCATTTTATTATTAGATTTTAAGATTTTATTTTTAATATGCAACGAACGAGCTGTTTGACAAACTTGTTTAAATAACTTAGAATATTTTTTAACAAAATTGATAAATTTACAATCACGATTATATTTCTTAAGTTCATATAGCTCATACAATTTATTTCGACTTATATATATACCGGTAGTGGCCCAGTCTGAGAACTGCATTTCATTGTTTTGATAAAAGGTTTTTAACTGAAATATTTTATTGAATTCGTTATTAATTACTTGTAAAAGAGAATTATATAAAGAGTTGGGATCATTTGAGCTAAGATTCAATTTTGGAAGGCTACAGTGTAAAGCATTATTAAAGTTGATTAAACCTACAAGTGATTTTTCGTTTCTTTTGATTTTTTTTTATACCTATTGACACCATTTGGCCAAAGTGATCTGATGTAAGGTTTGATAAGATTTTCTTATTAACGGCCTCACAACTACAAAACACGTTATCTATGCAGGTTGCGGAAGTCGCTGATATTCTTGTAGGTTCACAAAATATGTTATTTAGATTATAAGATTGAAATAAATTTATGAACCTAGTACTTATGGAAGATTGCACTAAAATGTCAATGTTAAAATCTCCACAAATAACTATATTCTTTCGCCCAGTACAGACTCGCTTAAGGGCGTCCTCCATCACACATTCAAAAAGGTTAAAATCTGATTGTGGAGGTCGGTATACGCACATAGCTATAGTATGCTCGAGTTCCACGCATGACAGTTCAACAGTGCGCTCTATTGAAAGATCCACAATGTCTTTTCGCTCTTTACAATGTATATTCTGTTTTGTGTATATTAATGATCCTCCATGTTTAGTTAATTTTCTAAAGAACGCACTTGACAATTTATAGTTATTAATACTAGGTGGTAGCTGATGTGACAAGATCCAGTGTTCGCTAATACAAAATGTGTCAATATTATAGTACTTTAAAAATAATTCAATTTCGTTATCTTTGCTGGATAAGCTCTGTATATTCTGATGTACAATACTAATAATATATTTATAGTGCTTATCCGTTGTCTTATTGCTTAGTTTTTTAATTTATTATTGTTAGTAGCACAACTACTAATCAAGGGTATAATATTTTTTTTAATTGTAGTGTCTACAATTGGATCAAATATATTGTAAGCTAACAATGTAGCTATATGTCGTTTAAATTTAAGTGGCAGGTACATTGTATCCTTTGTCAGCTTAAAGTTAAATATAAATTTATTTATGTCAAAATTAATAAATACGTCACTATGACGGCATGTCATGCTATGTAAAAATAGATTTAAATTATAGATGTATTTATTTTGTGCTTCCGTTAGTAAGTTAGAATATGGGAAAGCACAGTAAATATTTACATCTATAATTTTTATTTATGTCAAGAAGGATATTTATTGATTTTAAGACATCTTTTTTCCTAACTGATAAACTGTCTCCATAGAAAATTATAATATTAGAATTTTCCTTATATTTAGTTTGTTTAATTTTGTTTATCATTTCTATGTATGGAATCCCTGGACTACAAATGTTAATTACTTTTTGCTTCAAATTCTTACTTAATAATGATCCCATGCCCTGGCCTACCTTGTCCGAGTACATATATGTATTATAAGTATTACAGACAGTGTCAGACATTGTATCCAGACTATTTGGACTATTAATATTGGTAGTGACACATTTCTGGGAAATGGTTTTGGTAATACTATTTTCTTTGACACTATGTGACTCATTGACCATAGGAAGTGGCTGCACAGTGTGAACGGACTGACAGTTACAATTTATGTGCTTATTTGTTAGGGAGTCGAATCGCTCCATATTATAGTTGCTGATATTCAATAGCTCATTATCTGCAAGAATGTGCTCTCCTATTTGTTTTTGAGCCAGTTCATATTTATTACTAATATTTTTTAGAGCAGATTCTAGTCTATAAATTTCATTTTGGAACTGCTCTAAGTCAGTTTCATATTTATGTTTTGATTCTTGAAATTCAAAAGAGCAAGAATTAAGAGCATTAATTAGACTCATGTTTTCTTTTCTTAACAATATTATATTTTTAGAATTTTTAGACTTTTGTATTAATTTTCTTGTTCTTTTGATCATATTGCTAATTTTAATGTATTTCTTAATTTTTGTTCGACTTCCCATGACTATCATGCTCACACACTGTGATACATCCTCCGTTAAGTCAATAGTGGTGATGTTGTTCATACCAAGCGAGTCATAATTGGAAAGCTCATTGAAAAGACTCTGTGTGGCATCGGAGTCTATACAACTTTTGACATTTTCAAAGTGTGATATTGACTTTTGTGCCTCACACAAGCTCTGTTCCAACTCAGTGATGCGACACAGGGCTCTTTCGTGAGTAACACTACATTCCCTGAATGAGGCAATTTCTTCCTGGAGACGATGATTTTCATAAAGTTTGTCTTGAAGTTTCCTGTCTAATTCTACTAATTGTGTTTTCAATTGAGAGTTTTTGTTTATAACTAGTTGTATTTCATCTTCACTATCTTCTCTTTCCTTCATAAGCTGCTCACATTGTTGTTTCGATTCCTTTAATTCTAAAAGGGTGTGTTTTAGCTTTGTTTCCATATCTCTAGATGTTGCTCTTCGAGTAAGGATTGTCGATGGCATCATAATAGGTAACTGTAATTGAAAGTAATATTCTCAATTAATAATAAGTCTGGTTATGATTATTGAGGAAAATAGTTACAGACAATAGCAAAAGGGGTGAATAAAAAATAGAATAAGAAGAATCAATTTAACCAAAAATAAAAAAGAAAATCAAAAAAAAAAAGAAGTTAAGAATAGGGACCAGGAATGTTAAATAAAAATTTAAGATTGAATCAGATTACATAAGCAAAGACTTATGGTTAATTATGAAGGTTATGTGTTATAAAGATTGAAAAATTAGAACGTTTGTTAAAATGTTACATAAAATGTCAAACGTAACAACAATTTACAAAGATTTTAAAAGAAGCACTGTTGCTATTGTAGCTATTAATTTTGTTATGATGTATGTTTCCTATAGAATACAATTATAACTATTGTTTTATTTTAGTGTTTTGACAGGTATGACTGTGGCTTATTATATCAATTTGTCTTCAGCTTTGCTTCCACTTTATGTCAAGCAAAGAGAGATAATAATCAAGCCAAGTGTGTGAGGAGAGACGTATCTCGGCTAAATAACCGATTAAATCTGATGAGTATGTGTATATTACTTTGTGTTAAAACTTTATGAGTAGTGAAACATAAAATTAATTACAACAGCGTCCACAGTACTTTTTACATTCATTGGTACGTTTTAACAGTTACTAATGTTATAATGTTATTATTTATAAAGTAAATGTTATGATATGAGCAGCAGTAAAATAAAATAGAAGCAATACTCCCCGGGATCAAGTTTAATTTTCAAATATCGTTCGTTGAGGTTGATCTGTCAGTTGTTCACTTTAGATGTCGAATTGTTTTCTAAATTTAATGTTTCCTTCTTCTGATTAATTATTTTTCCGGTCACACATCACTTAAGCACTACTAATTTACAATATTATCGTATTATATTCATAAATTAAACTTATTTTATTAAAAATTTCACGGAGCCAGTAAGAGACAAGTTACTTGGCCGGTGTTGCCAAGTAATGACCATACAATCATCATCATCCAATCAAGACTATCGCAATTCAAGTCTCTCTTAGAGCCGGTCATGGCGTCCAACGTACTCCCAGCAGAGATCTGCTATCGCCATATTCCAAGATATTTTGAGAAAAAACGTTCCATAATTTTTCTGACATAATAGGTTGGGGAAAAAGTTTCTTCGTATTTTATATGAAAATTCAAAAACTTTTTTTTATAGTTTATTTACATTTGACTAAAGTATGTAGGTGCCATTTTGTTCCATAACTTTTTGCCATCTTGTTGGTAGTGACATGATCCCATTGCTGTAAAAATTTTGGGGCTTCTGATCGAAAAACTGCGACAAGTGGTTTTGGCAGTCCTCTCGTGATGTTAATCTGACACTGCCTAAGGAATTCTGCAGAGACCGAAACAGATGAAAATCTGAAGGTGTAAGGTCAGGACTATACGGCGGATGCATTAATACCTCCCAGCCAAACTCTCGTAATTTTTGTTGAGTGGCTAAAGATGTGTGAGGTCTAGCGTTGTCATGGTGAAAAACCACACCCCTTCTGTTGATCAATTCTGGCCGCTTCCTCTCAATTTCTTGCTTCAATCTCATCAATTGTTCGCAATACAGTTCTGAATCGATGGTCCTGCCGGGCGGTAACAGCTCATAATGAATGATGCCCTTCCAATCCCACCATACACACAGCATTACCTTGTTGCGAGTTAATCCGGGTTTTGCCACAGTCTGTGAAGCTTGACCGGCCTTTGACCACGATCTTTTTCGCACGTTCTTGTCGTATGTGATCCACTTTTCATCACCAGTTATCAGCTTCTTCAAAAATGGTTCGGTTTCATTACGTCGTAATAAAGAATCACAAATGAGTACACGGTACATTAGGTTTCTTTCAGTGAGTTCATGAGGCACCCATATATCGAGCTTTTTTGTGTACCCAGCTTTATTCAAATGAGTCAAAACCGTTTTGTGGTCAATTGCCAGTTCTTCAGCTACATCGTAACTACTAATATGCCGATCTTGCTCCACTTTTTCAAAAATGGCATCAATTTTGTCCGTAACAGGGCGACCAGAGCGAGATGCATCTTTGATATCAAAATTTCCGGCTTGAAAACGCTTAAACCAAACTTGCGCTACTCTCACAAATACTGCATTAGGTCCATAAACATCACAACTTTTTTCGCGGCTTGAGTTGCATTTTTACCTTTTATAGTATAATTTATAGTAAAATTTTAAAATGTATCGAATTTCTTCTTTAGATTCACTCATTTTAACAACAACAAAAACAAATGAAAATCACACAAATTCCTAATTTGAATTTGGAAGTGCCTTCTTTAAAATTAAAACTTTTTAATGATACCAAAACCAGCCAGATACAAACGGTATAGCCAAAGAAATTTTATTACAAGTTCATACATACTATATGCGAAAAGACTTTTTCCCCAACCTAATAAATAGAAGAACTTATTATTAGAAAGTAATACCCAAATACCTTTGCCGCGGTTTTCGGGTCAGGTGACCCAATTATCCGTATTCCTTTGAAAAATAATTTGCAAACAGTTTCATTTCTCCGTAATGCAGAATATATTAAAATTTTTGCTTGTATAATATCATTTGATTGGATTTCGAAAGCAATTTAATCTCCATCGTCTACTTATCGATATCAGATATACCGAAATTGAAAGCGGGTTTTTGCACACAATGCTAGTAACATAATATATTGGCTCTCAAGCAAAACATCTCGTCTATCACATCGTTAGTAGAAATAAATCGTTGGGCATTTTTCGCGCTTTGTAGTTAAGCCTTTCCTTTTGTCCACGCTGCGTGTTTCATCTCACGGGATACACACGCAACGATCATTTGTAATTGTTGGTGATATTGAAGAAAATTTCTTCAGAAACATTTCTGCTTTATTGTAAATCAAATACAAGAGACGATGCAAAGTTTCATAATTTCCAAGTTGTGCCTTCGAATTAGCTAACTTCTGCCATATAGAGGATCCTTATCGTATACCATTACAGTCATAATGTTATTTTAAGTAATTCGCTGTATATGCATATAAATATATCTAAGATGATGATCGTATTCAAGACATAGTATAAAACAAAGTTTACAGATATATTTAGATCTTTAAATCTACGCAACGGATTTTGCGATTTTGATGAACGTTTAATAGATAGAGTGGTTTATGAGAAAGGTTTAGGTATGTGGATAATATATGTATGACAGAGTAGAAATACACTGATTATTTTAGAGGTTTTTAATGTGATGTCGTAAAGAAAAAACATTTTTTTGCGCTTACATTTCAAACGCTAGCTTAAGCCTACGAAATGGTTCAAAATAATGTACTACAGTAATTTACACCTTCATAAGTCTAAAAAAGTGTTCGCGATGGTCTATCTCTTAGGGATAATGCACACAAACCATTTTTTATCCTTTACTCTTTACGAGATATAATGCCTTATTTACGAAGTGATTTTAAGCAATACATAATCCTCATCCAAATATGTGCCTTAAATACAATGTGCATTTAATATAGATCAATAGGGCTTTGCAATTCAAAGCATCTAAATTAAAAGGCTATTTTAAAATAAAAAATATGTAATGTATTTAAAAGGCAGAGCAAACAGAGCGATTTGTATTGTCTTATGACGAAAAAGCTGTGAATGTTGTACACAAAACACTCTGTAGTGTATTTATTATCCGCGGCTCGCTAGAATATATGTACATATATATGAAGTGGACTACTAAATCCACGGATATTAGCCATTAGCTTTAACTTGACCATTGAAAAATGTGTCAATTTTATTTGTCCTTTTAAAAGTCATAAGTTAATTCACTAGTCAGCTATTTGTTCGATAATTCGTTGATTGAACAATCATCAAGTATATTAATTACTCTTGCACTATGCACCCATGCACACTAATAGTAATTTAATTAGATTAACATTTAGTAACTACGAAACTCGTGCTAAATATTAAACTTTGTAATAATTCTACTCATGTTTGGCAGGGAACATATAAGGTCGGAGCGGATTAGATTTAATTATCGAATGTCAATTTCAACTTCATCAACGAGGGGGAGTAACAAAGCTCGAGGGTCAGCACTCGCTTCGTAATATCGATTTAAAAGCACACACTGGTCAAACTTGTCAAAAAGTCTCATCAAAGAGGTAATCGATATTACTACAATTATAGACAACAAGGAAATCTTTAAAGTATCCATCTTTGAAAAAAGAAACGATTTACGAAATGAAGGAGCTGCCATCAGAAACAAATCATGGAAGTTTTACCGCACACTCGTTCACCCGGAATAATCTGTAAGATCATTATGTAAAAAGTTTCTTAGTATATTATATGGAATCAGCTGTTCAACAAAATTGTCATAGAATATTTCCTAATTAACCTCCCAACATTTACAGTGATCGTAACGTAGATATATTTATTTCTTATACTAAATATAATGACTTGGCTTTAGCACATGGCTCCCTCTATATACTTAGATGAATGAATATAAGATTATTATTCAATAAATTTAAAATTCGAATGAAGTAATTAAAAAGTTATCTTGCGTTCGTCGTCAACATAAGCTAAGCTATTTCGCAAAAGTTTTAAATATGAGTTAAAATGTTCTTGTGCATGTTGTGCTGAATGCAGTCGCTTTTATCTCGTTGTAGTTTGAAGAGGTGTTTGTTCGTTGTAGAAGAAACACGGTTTTTATCACGTCTAGACTCGGCCATTGTCAGACTCTGGTTTTAACAGAAAACAGAATATTAGAAGCGATTTCATTTTCATAAATTACGAATATGCTCACGTATTTAGTAAAGAGCAAATAATAACGACACTACAATCTACTTAAAGTAACAACACAGTGTCTATTTCGGAGATTTAAGCTAACAATAGATTAATTCGAATACAGTACAATTTCAAATTTTTTTTTTTTTTTTTTTTTTTTTTTTATGGCATAGGTGGCAAACGAGCAGGAGGCTCACCTGATGGAAAGTGACTACCACCGCCCATGGACATCTGCAACACCCGGGGGCTTGCAGGTGCGTTGCCGGCCTTTGAGAAAGGAGTAGGCTCTTTTCTTGAAGGTTCCCATGTCGTATCGGTTCGGAAAAACCGCCGGCGAAAGCTGGTTCCACAAAGTGGTTGTGCGAGGCAGAAAATGTCTAAGAAATCGCGCTGTTGTGGATTTTCGGACATCAAGATGGTGCGGGTGAAACTTAGAATTTTGACGAGATGTCCGAAGGTGAAATTCAGCAGCCGGGATTAATCCGAACAATTCCTCGGAACATTCCCCGTGAAAAATTCGGTAGAAGATGTAGAGTGATCCGACATCTCTACGCAAAGCCAAAGGATCAAGGAGATCGGAAAGGGCTTGATCGTCGATAACTCGAGCCGCTCTACGTTGGATGCGGTCAAATGGAAGGAGCTGGTACTGGGGAGCACCCGCCCAGAGGTGAGAGCAGTACTCCATGTGAGGCCGAATTTGCGCCTTGTAAAGTTTTAGGCGATGGGCCGACGTGAAATACTGTCTCGCCTTGCTGAGCACGCCCAGCTTTTTTGAAGCCAATTTGGCTTTGCCTTCCAATTGACCGCGGAACTGAACGAGGCTCGAAATATCAATGAATTAAATGGTGGTGTAAGTGTGGTGATGAATTTAAGTAACAGTTATCACCAAAACTGAATGGACCATCAAACCGAACAAGGATTTATTTTCTCTTGAGTAAAATGTTTTGAACTATTTTCACCAAGCTCCTCTTATCCAGAGGAAATAACTCGCTAAAAGAAAAAGTTTCTTCACGATTGATAGCGCATTTAATAATTGAATATCAAGAACTAGCTCGATCAACGCCGCTCCCCAGTGCCTAAAACATTCATGGGTAACGTTTAAGATTCCATAGTCGACAGCAAGCAAGTAAGGAGTAGAGAATATTTTGGCGTTACTTATAATAATAAATTCACTATCAAGTAGCTTTTGTGTCAAAAAATAGGCCATCGCGCTAAGCCTAGTAGATGTCAGGAATTAAAATTGAGTAGTAAGTAGTAAAGTGAAGATATAGATTTAATAAGCGTACTAAATAAATATTTATAATTATTACTACATATAACAACGAAGTATTTATGACATACGGAAGCGGCGTGCCGTCTGTCGTCACGGCGTACGGGTCGGCTTTTCCCAGACGTTCGGCGGATCAGTAGACGTTCACAACAAAAAAATAATTCAGTGACAGTTGGAGAGCAATCATTAAAACGCGTTTAAGCGTTAAATATCATTTTATAAAGTAAGATTTTAGAACAAAGACATTTCCATAGTAGTTATTACATTTCCAATCGCCTGTCCGTGAGGTCGCACCGCAGCGGCGATGTCCATCACAAAGCTATTAGCTGACTTATCGTTTTTCGTGTCACTATCAGACGGGCGAGATGAAGCTATTAAAAACTAATCAATGCTCCGCAAAATTTCGAGAATATTCCCATTTTCTGTCATTTCAGTTATGCTCCCTCGTGTTAGTCATTTGATCAGTTCTTTTTGTTGTTCTTTGCCTGAGCAATTGTGATCTTGTATTGTTGTATAAGTTATTATTGCAATTAAAAGTTGTACGTAAATCCGCAAATAAGTTGAGATTGAATTTTCAGGCAATATAATAACAGGATTATTCCTGTACAATGATGACTCGAAAGCGCCTTTATGAATAATAAAATAGAAAAAATATAATAATGCGTCATCCCGTCGAGGAAAAGCATTTGTAACTTATTCCTTCGCGATTATCGTTATATAATAAGATTATAATATATTATCCATACTCTTAATCATATTACATTTTATATAAAATTATATTGAATATGTTACTATAAAGTTACGATAAAAATAAACTTGTAAGTATTATGAATTGTGGCAGCAATTTGTAATTAAAGTATGGAGTTAAGTTAGTGTTTAACATTAAATATGCTTTCAGTTATCTTCTGAAAAAGACACCGATGAGTGCTGATCTCGAACCCTAATATTGTGTTTATGGTGGATCCTAATAAATGTTATTAGCGGAATCATTATGACTCTTTTACTAGCTGTTCACGTTCGATTGTACGGAAATGAAAATTAAGACTTTTATACTAAGTGGTTATAATCACAAGTCAATTTATTTATTTATTTATTACATATGGAACACGAGACAGGTAATAACTGATAAATATCTAGAAAATAAATTACAAATTTCGAAGATTAGTTACACCCTAATACTTGTGTATACATCAAGCAAGAATACATTAATTCACAGTTAACAAAGGTTGAAGTTATTACAAGTAAAAATTAAAGAAAAAAAAAAATCACACGAATATTAAATTTTTGAGAAATTAGGCAATAAGTTTAAAAAATAGCAGAATTTTTTTTTATAAATAATATTTTTTTTATAAAAATAGCAGAAATTTTATTCATAAATAAGAGCAAAGAATTAGGCTCAGTGCAAACTCTGCATGAAACTGTGTCTATCAGTCGGTTGAGGTGAACTCTAACTGTCAAAATATCCAACGAGGGGTTGGCAACTATCCAAATAGACCTGTTTATACATCACATTTTGTTACTTTTAAAACGTTATTATTAAAGTATAACAGTACGATTATTGGTTGCCGCCTGTTATGGAAGGAGGGATGTCGAAGTTTAAATAACAAAGCCTTACTTTACTTATGATATTTTCACAAATACATATTGTTTTCCGAGATAAGGAATTCTTCGAAAGTTGCGTGAAATGAGATGTAAATTCACAAAGAGCCCTGATCATTGAGATATCGAGATGAAGTTTCTAGAAGTTTTGTTTGAACATTCATATTTTATTAGGAAATGATAGCATTGTATTTACTACGATTTATAAAATACAATATCTTTTCTCAATTATAATCTATCAGAATAAATACACGTGGATATGCCAGTTCATAACCAAATTTCACCAAAATACAGCTACAGTTAACACTACGATACATTTATGTATAAATGGCAGATTTTTCTTATGATACAAAGGAACAAACAGAAATCTGTATAATATCACTTACAGAAATATTTACCAATAATAGAATCCGGGACAAGGCTATCTTGTTACCAATTGAAGTCGACAGTCTGATGAAACTCAAGCGACGTACTTCGACGTATCACATTGTTATAAATTTGTAGTTCGTGTCCTCGTTGGTAACTTGCATGGCTCGGATATAATTTACCACATGCACGTCCACCGAATTCTGGGGTAGCTCAGACGAATAAGCTTCAAATCTTCTCAAACGGAGAGGAGTGCTTGGCATAGAATATTGGGTTATTTTTATAGGTAATAATTAAGCAAACGTTAACCCTGCTTAATGCGGAAACATTTGTAATAAGGTACATATACAAACAGCTGTTGAACCTCGCAACTTCGCCTCGTATCTTGGGAACTCCTATTTGCGCGATATTACGCTCAAACATGGCGGCTACGATTTGTTTGTGTTCTATCCGTGTTCTGTCTAACCTCTGCTTCTAATTAACTAACTTCTACACGCCGGCGCGCGACGGTGTCGAAGTGTGTTTATTTTTCATTTTGCAAAAGTTACGGTGCGTTATTTGCTGTTTAATTATATTTCGAGTGAGTGGCTGGCGCTTCGAAATATTGATTGATTGGTATGTCGATTTTATGACAGGTTACATTTTACGCCAAAGTTAGTGTTTCAAAGAGTGAATATGTAAAAATATCACTTGTAAAGTGTAGAGAATGGATAAACAGATGATACTACTGTTGGAGTCAGTATCCGGATTTATTCAAACAATTCAAATCTAATTTACATGGAAAGTATACAGACCACACGTTTATATTCTTCAAGTGACGCATGCGATGTTATCTTAAAATAATTTTAATAAAACTATAACAGATTTGTCATAACTTTATTGAAGAAATAATGAATATCAAAACATTTTAAATACAAGTCCATTAACAATCCTTTTGATAAATAAATTTCCAAACGTCCCGAACGATTCATTTTTCTGACTTTTAAATCAAAAGATGAATAATTGATGATGTTCGTGGGCCACACCGGAAGTTCAATTAGTGATGTGAGGGCTGGCCGCTGCGTGGATAAATAATTTAGTCTTATCTCGTTGGGAAGTATTTTATAGGCTGTTACTCCTTAAATAATGTATATATTTAATGCGTAAGAACATTAAGTATAATTAAAGCTTGTATTTTCCTTAACTAGCTTCTCTCGTTTATCACGCAGGGAATATTATATTCGGTAAAGCTAATTTCATATAAAGCTGGTTGCCACGATGGTGTCCAAAAAGACGGAAGACTACATTACCGGAACGAGTATTTCGCATGAGATAAAATGTGTAAGATAGAATATCGCCAAGGAATACGAAAGACGTGCCGGGCCGAGGGCGGGGCGACACGGGAATGATTTTAGAGAAACATGTTCTAGGGCGGCGCTCCAGTGCGCGATGGTAGCGAGCGTAGCACGCATTCGTGCTGAACTAAATATTGTATTGAAATATAATGTGATCGTAATCGTAAGTGAGAAGTCATTGCTTGTTCCCTTTTCTATTGTGATTCTATTCTATTCCCTTTCTTACATTAATATTCTTTTCCTGTATAAATTCAATTATTCTACGACCGAATAGTTTCCTTCAGTTTTGATTATGTCTTCTCGATACACTTCTATAACTTCTATTAAAACCTTCTATAATTTCGCTTTCTCTTATACAATGGGATTTTGTAAAATGGCCAAAGAAAGCAAAATAGAAATGGAGTAGAATCATACTTTGTGGCGACCATATCAATTCCAAGATATATTAATCAACGCCTAGTTCTATATGAATGCATAATGCATATCTTAACTTTGTGGCTCTCTTTTGCAAATATATTTTCTTACAAGTACAAATTGATTTAAGCTGAAGGTTACTGGTGTTGGATATTAAGTTACATATAATTCCAGTCAGCTAATACACATCCCTCAGGAAACACATAAAACCAAAAGTAATGATAGTAACACGTTCGTGTTAGTGCGCTGTTTAGCGCTACGTAACGCGTGGACGATGAGGTTACTACTGTCTTTTGCACTCGTGTGTAAACGGGTCAGGGCCGAGGAAAAACTTTCTTATCACGATTCACAATGCGTTCCTCGTTCTGTGAGTAAAGATCACATAGCTATACATTTCACCGATAAATATTTATCGATGAGCATCTGTGTCCACGACTTCATTCGCGTGACCTTTAGATATTATGAAGACACCGCCGGCCTACACAATATCGTCTTGACACTCATTTCCTTTTTTATTATTTGATTACAATCTTTACGAAATATAAATTTATGATGAATGGGAAGAAACAGACTCAGCAGACAGGTAAACTAAAATAATATGTATTTTACAATATTGTTAATGAATATTGATGTGTCCAACAATTACCATTAAAGCGAGTGCTTTAATTTTGTATAATGAAGACAGCAAATTAGCTTTAAATCTATTCAATATAATCGATAACATTGAGTCGACAGTAATCAGCAAAGATAAATTGTTCCTACTAACAGCATAGCATAGACAGCACTGTTATATAGAAGAATGTTTTTATGTCTGATTTTAGTATATTTAGACTAGCTTAAATATTATTCAAAATAGTAATTACTGCTGTTAAGTACTCTTTGTTAATGATTGCGGTCATACTTGTTGAGTATAATAGCCCTTCAGAGTAGCAGTCCTAGTGAACCGGACATCAGCTGTAAAAAAATTAGCAATAATTGGATCAAGTTAAATATTTATTTATGATGAATTATTTAATCAACACAAAATATATCAAAACTATTGGTGATTTATATCCTTGTACGTAGATAGTCTCTCCAGTGTTCGATCACTAATGTTTCTAATTTGAAACGTGTCGATTAAGTGCCAATCTTCATCGTAGTAAAGCCTCGAGAAGCCAACCAATTTGAGGGAAATATCGTGCCGAAGTAATTACGATCGCCCTTGCACGAGGGAAAGATCCCCACAAGATACCTAAAATTCCATAATGTAATATATCACTCAATTTATAAGGGAGGCTATACTTACAGCAAAAACGTTAATTTTAACCGATCGAGAGTGCAATCCCAGGTAATTAAATGAATTAAACATTGTGAAGTAATCACCAACTTCGCGTTGAAATGAAGGCCTTCTTATCCCAAATGACAAATAAGCTTTACCTTCTTTTCTTATCACTTGCACTTCTTTTTCTAACATATTTTTTTAAGGTAAGGGTTAAATTAAAAATACACAATATCAACTAACTAGTATTCCTTGCCGTAGTTTTCTTTGAGATATGGTAGAAGTAGAATCCCGATAAGTGCTCAATCACTTACTCACTACACTTATATAAGACGTATTCATCTATAACTCTTGTAATATCTGGAATGTAAAGTAATGGTTAAATCACATTTAAAAAAATTACGTTGCAATGTATTATATTATTATTTATATAGTGTTACAAGAGTAACCTTAGCCTTTAATACGGTGTTATGACATTTGATTCTATATCATAATTTATGTCACATTATTATTGCATATTATGTATATAGCAGAGGATATTGAATTTACTTTATTATATACAATTATTATTGTAATTAATTGATCAATAATTTGTAGGTATAGCTGTGATTAATTTTATTTTTTATGGCATAGAATTTAATAATGGCATGTAACACTATTTCTTATTTTAAATATGATTGAGATGTCATTAGAAAACAATTCGACGATAACGTGTCATTGTAACAAAGGTAAACAAAATATTATTTTGACCATCCCGAACTACTGAAATTACAATACATATTCAATGATTGTTTGATTTAATTCCTACGATATATTTTATTTGTTGCTACTTGAGATGTAAAATATGTCAATCTTAACCTTCTTTCTTAATGCCTTGCGCGGGACGGGGGCGCGTCATTGTCAAGTAAGTTAAGTCTGATATAAATGATGTTAAAAGCAGTTACGTCAAATCTTCGCGGCTGAGAGTGACGGCGGAATTAACTTAGAAGTACGTCGCTTGTTCCGACAAAGATGTTATTATCATGAAAGTAGACTTACTTCATGATTTCAATATATTATATACATGATTTAAGGACTGTTTCTTCGGGCACCTGGTGGTAATTGGTCACCATGTCTTTACATGCAAACATTGGCATTGGCGCTGTAAGAAAAAATTGCTATGCCATACCTACAACAAATGCACCGTCAGCCCTGATAGTTAAGGTATTATATCACTTATGCCTGTAGTTACTATTGCAGGCTTACCCTTTAAACTGAAATACTGCAATTCTAAATATTACTGTTTGGTGGGGGTATCCGTATATATGTCGAGTGGTTGGTTACACGGCTACTTACTCGGCTTTGCATAGACTTTCACAACAAGTGAATAGATTGAAAAGCTTACGAAAAGTATTCTCACAAAATTTAACAATAACAACTTTTAAAATATTAAGAGGTTCCATTACATCTTTAATCATATTTAAAAAGTGCATTACCCATTTGGGTCACAGAGCCGGCAACGGGGCAGTGGGTAAGGGCCGCGACACACGGAGCTGTCTCGAGTGGACATTGAACTGAGATCACTCGACCCACATCTCAAATGAAAGACTCCACATACTTCCGTTTAAGCAATACTTCGAAAATTTCACTGCCGAATAAATATTTAAGTGAAATTGTACGCAAATACTGGTCATTTTGTATAATATTATTGGTGTAACAATGTTATACGGAGCAATTACATATAAATATAAGACTGTACTCTGAATAAAAGTGAAACTCTCAAGCTTAAAATTTAGTAACATACAGTAGGATATATATTTTAATACGAAGGTGGCCCACCTGATGAAATGATGACACTTCCACCCAATGACGCCCTGAGTTGGCGCTGTAAGATATATTAACCATCCATCGCCAATGCGCAGCCAACTTTGGAAACTCAAATCATATGTTTCTTTTGCTACACTAACACATGCATTCCTGGAAATGTTGTCGTTAGACGCAAAACTAAGAAAATGAATGAAATAAAAGCGTGACAATGATAGCGTATATATTATAAATAAGATATATCAAAAATAATCAAAAAAATGTGTAAACGTGTAGTTAAGAGGATATTTAAATCTAAAGTGTTATATAATTTGATGTAATTTGAATTTGGTTGCTGGTCTTTTGCCGACAAGCTTTACCCTCTCGCTAACCCTGTTAACTTAATCTATCAAAGGACATTAGTATATTCTTTAAGTCTGACTGAATAAACGCATGACCCAACACGTCTTAGAGACTGAGTAAAATATAACTGGCCAGCAATGGAATAGTAGCTGCATTAAAAAGATATAAGAAAATCAACAAGCCATTATTAAGTCGTAGCCTTATAATAGTTGTTGTAACCTTTTATATTTTATTATATACATATAAGCGGATGAGCAAATGGGTCACCTGATGTTCAGTGACCTTCTTCGCCCGCAGACATTGAAACTGTATCAAGTATAAACCCCTTCTTATACAATCAATACGCCGCATACCACGGGATCGGGGAAAGAACTTATGTGATTTGTAACTAGCTACAACGTATTTTTCAGTTTCTGACGAAAAGGCTTCACAATGCCTTTTTGAATTATACGTACAATTTATTATGTAGAAGCAGTAATCTAAACTATAAAAAATCCTTTGGTTATGGTTACTTGGTGTATTAACTTCGAAGAGGTTATTTTAAAATTATTTATTTATTTCAATTTAAATTGAAAAAAAAACCATGACCAACACATCAAAACACCAGCCTGTAAATTCCCACTGCTGGGCTAAAGGCCTCCTCTCCTTATGAGGAGAAGGTTTGGAACATATTCCACTACATGTTCCAATGCGGGTTGGTGGAATACACATGTAGCAGAATTTCTATGAAATTCGTCACATGCAGGTTTTCTCACGATGTTTTCCTTCGCCGCTGAGCACGAGATGAATTATAAACACAAATTAAGCACTTATATATAGTGGTACTTGCCTGGGTTTGAACCCGCAATCATCGGTTAAGATGCACGCGTTCTAACCACTGGGCCATCTCGACTCACCAACCAACACATCGCTTCTATTTATTCATATAGATTACAGCTGTCAGTGATCACCGCCGCCAGTGCTTCCCAAATGGACTACCAGCAGCGCTAACTCATTAATCCGTTGTGATAACGACACTAGGTTTAACGAACTAACATAATTTCCGGAAAATGAACACGTGCCGTGAGATTTTATAGCCCGTCGTCTTTATTGCTAATCCACCTCAGCACAGCTGCTGTCCTGATAGCGTCTGGTTCGGGTTCGCGAACTTTCACTTGTATCTCTCATAAAGACATCATAATACGGAATTATCTCTTTGTTGCTCCTTTACTGGTTCTTACTTTATTAGTAACGCGTGTCTTTTTTGTTATGTGTATTAGCAGCCTGTTATAACTTAACCAAATAAAATTTAATTGGTTGTTACGTTAACAGAACAAATACATATCCAATATAAGCTGTAATAATTTAGCTTAAACTTTTATTACTTCTAATTGAAATAATTAAATTTACATCAGCAAGTATGCATTTAATAAGTATTGCAAAATATACTAGTATCTTAAGAATATAGCTTTAATATTAATAATATATTTCGCAAGATAAAGATCGTATTAATATCGGCCTGCATTTTCCCAAAGTAGAATGCCAACCACATAATGTGCTATTACGGCGGGAAGTACGTAGCATACCAGGCAAGCCGTATCAATATCAACAATCTAATTTTGTAGCCGCGAATGCTGCAGAGCTGAGTCTACTGGCCAACTCATTAATACGAGGGTTCCATTTTAGCTTAGCCTTTATAGTGATATCGAAAATTCTATAGTTATTATGAGAATGAGACCTCCACCGTTTAAGAGAATATTATTAATGATACTTTTAACGAACAAACTTAATATATTATATTTTTTACTACTTAATAAAGATATTCACGACAATTAGCGTACATTTATAGCCACTATTTTTTGCGGTTTCATCCCTCACAGGCATTCGTGTTTATAATATCCCATCCAGTCCCAAGATACCTTAGTCCAGCAATTGTAACATACGTACGTCGTACATAAACACACACGTACGTACAGATAGTTGTTTGTCTATTGTACTTGTATAAACTATTTAATTATCATATATTGTGGTTAATATATAGGTTGTTAGACTTCCGACCAAAATGAACCATAATGATAATGATTTATATTTTATTTAATTATTAACGAAGTGTAATCTGGTAATTATATTTCGTGTTTGCTTACCATTTGTATTTAACTAAATTTAAAACGTACAAAAGCAAAATAAAATTTTACGTGCCCGCATATATTAAACAAAATTTATTATGTCTAGAAATAAAACACGAGTTTTCGTACAAAGCGGAATAAAAGTGCAATGTAAAAACCCGTAAAACACACGCGCTACGCCTATTCTATGTGATTAAATAAAACGCAGTGCAGAGAGCATATCGTGTAGAGGCGAACTAAGCCCAGCGAACAAATAGCGGTCGCCATTTTCATTGAGCCATCCACGCGGCCGTATATTTCTAATATTGTTCTCCATTTTGACCTAAGTGACCTCGAGTGTGAAGGCTCAGTTTACCTATTATTGCACTATTTCATTATTCGAAGGAAATGTAACTCAGTAGGAATAAATAATGAAGCTGTCAAAGATCAAAAAGGCAAACATTTTTAAAACTGAAAGCGACAAATAGACAAATCCATGATTACTGTTTAAATATAACCAATCACAGTAAGATAAAATAAAGACTAGAAACGCTCTTTGGGTTATTCGCCTCCGAACCGAGACTGATTCATAAATGATATACACTTTCTGGGACGTCGCCCCAAGACTTGAGGCTCGAGTCAAAGAGTTGTGATAAGCTTTGTGGAACTGGACTTTGCAGTTAAAAAATCATTATATATTTTAATATCCCTGAAATATTTTATATTAACTTTTGAAATTTTAATAAAAGTTAGTAAAGCTGTAAAGCGTACATGCGAAACATTAACACAAAGTGTGAATTAAGCCACGTAAGATTTGCTGAAAATCCCAAAAATAAATTTATGTTTAAAATGAATTTGAACGGTGCTCGAGTGCCTCCCGACACCACTCACCGGCGCTTGAAACACAAAATTTTATCGAAATTACATTAATTGAAGGTGTAATACTTGTGTTTATTTAAATATCCTCTGGTAGGGCATTCGAGCAAGTGTCTTACATAACATAATGCGATATTGGTTTGCTAGTAGTTCAACCCATGTAAACAGTCTGAAACGTTTTGTTCAAATCACATATTCGACACGTGATCCCAAAGGACAGGAAGATCATATATATCTCTTTTCAAGCACAATAGATGTTTTTTTCTTTTTTTGTAAGTAAAGCTCTCTGAGTAGAATATGAATGAGCCAGTATTATTGTAAATTACATGATTAAAATTTGCTTATAAATAAGGTTCTTTGTTTACGTGACACTTGTCGGCGCTTAAAACGCTTAACATACTTAACTGAACACATTGTTCATTTCATTTTTATGTACGGACAACATTTAGCTTAGGAATTAAGCTTGGTACATATGTATATGCTTGTTTTCTAAACAATATAAGTTTTTTACAAGGAATGCGCATAATCGTAACAATAACAGATCGGCTTGTCATTTTACAATAATGCATGTGAGAATTTCCACAAAGGAAGCTTTTAAATCTAAAATATATTTTTCAATAAAGTGTATTTTATGACGCCGTCACATTCATGAGCGGGGAATCTATCAAAGCTTGTTCGGTTCGACGATTGTTCGTTTGAATATTTAAGGATGTGTGTGTGTGCGTAGTTGAGGATTTCATATCCTTGTAGCATTATGGGACTTATTGAGTTTTTATATTGTCAATTGTGTGCTATTGCCAAAAGGCCGGAAGGCTTGCCGTTAAAATTCTGTATACAGGTTGCTCGTAAAAACTTTATTACGATTTTGTTTATGGCCGAACGTGCTATAACTTGCAGAAAAGATGAATTAGGATTCGGAAATGTGGTGTATAAAGATTTTTTAAAAGCGTGGAAAGAACAAGCTCTTTTATGTTTTTCATAAAGTTGTACTAAACCGTGTTATTAAAAATGTTACGTATGAGCGGTAATATCGTCTTCGCTGCCGACGTCAGGTATATCAAAAGAGAATTAAGAATGCCAAAACACAAACTTCATCCACATTGTATATCCAATTATCCAAGTATATTACTATTTGTTGTTAATCTTTAAAATCATTGAAACAATTACAGCCCTATATTTTGAAACAAATTAGTAATAACCAAAGTAATATTTTAACTTACTGTGTATTCGCAAAACCTTATAATGAATATAATTTCAGCGTGCCACGAGCCAAAGTACGGGAAACAATTTTTTATTCGTTTAACTTGTGTATCACTAACTCACGTGCAACAAACTGCAAATGCAATAAATATGCAATCTTTTAACTGTGAATGTCGACACAATAAAGTTGATTATATTCGGTTTGAAGTCCTTTGTATCCTCTGCGTCATTCTCTGTTTGTACTCAGAGTCTCCGCTGTGCGCGATGTGAATTGTAAATGCAGCTACATCGTCCTTACGCGTACTTTAAAATATTTTTCAGTCATTATTTATGAAAATATGACTCGAAATTGACACATTGAATCAGTAAACTCTAGATGTATAAAAGCTTTATATGTTATATTATTTATTTGCGCATTTGCTACGACGTCACTGTTTGAAAGCAGTTTTAGACTTTTGTAATTTTACTGGTAAGAATCCATATTGCCATTCGTTATATTGGAAATTAATTGCAAATGAACTTTTTAAAAAGGTTACAATGAAGCCTCAATGCTCGCACACTTGAACACTAGCACCATTTAAGTAAAATTTATAATCGGAGAGTAGTTGTTAGTTTTAGTTCAAAGCTTTATCTTAGTCTATTATTATTATGTGTAAGTTTATTTGTTACGATGTTTCAGATCTCAGACATTGAAATAAAACGATTTTGCTTATTTTTTATTTAATACATTGCAGACACCGTACAGTACGCGAGCACATTTGTGATGTTAAGGATGAAGATTTGATATGCTACAAGACTGCTTTTACGGTTACAACTACAATAAAACGGTCTTAACATATTATGCATGACTTTTGAAAATATGGATATCAATTGGTTTTCTCACATTTTACAATACTTTTTTGTACAATTTGATCGTCAGTACCAGAAGGTTTTCAGATGCGTGGGCAGCCTTGATCAGGCTCTATACTTGAAGGCCATATCGGTTCACTAAACTTTTAAATTAAAGCTTAAAAATAATTTTTGAGAAATTTGATATTCTGATGGACAATTCCTCGGAAAATTCAATGCAGAAATTGCTGTAGCTTAAATAAGAGATACCTAAAGACCTAGGTAAAAGTCCACAAACTCACTTTTTCGCTTTTTATTTACGTGCGGTAAATGAGGTTTTCACTTGTTTGGTCTCTTTTAAAGTTGATCGCCGAAGCCGAAATTGGTCTGAAAGACATCACAATCACTAGCTTTTCTTGTGAATTACTAACAAGTATTTTAGTAAGCCATACTTTACCAGTTATAATAAATGAGTCAGTCAGGGTTGCAAGTTCAAAGATCTCACGATTGGTGGCATTTTACCGCAACAATTTAAGGAGTGATTTCTTGCAGTACCAACCACATATTGGATACCAAATAATACCTGACGCTCAGAAAGTATTATCGCTGTATCTGTATTACCGATTATAATGTATCAAAATGATAAAAGCGTGTTCTTTAGTTAATAACTGTAATTTATATAAATTTTAAAATACCCGAACAAATCCAACGACGGAGTTTTAATAAAATATAGCTTTGAACGAACACTTTGTGGAATTCACTCGAAGAATAAAAATAAATTCGTTTGTCGCAAGTATTTAGACTTAGGAAGTTGTTGAAACTTCGTTGATTGTGTTCATTGTCTCGTTTCAAGAGACACTGATTGAGCTCAGCAAACTTCATACTATTTAGCTCCCAAGAAAATATTTGATTCACCGAAACTCAATTATGTACAGCCCATACCGGCCTTTGTCGTCGCGGCGGCGCGATTAGGCAGCTCGCGTCTATAAATTGTAAATGATGTATTTGTTATGGACCAAGTAATTAATTGGACATATATATATTTTATCTTATTATTATAATATTCTATTGTAACGAATTATATGTGCTACGGACTCACGAGGATCTATAAAGCGGCTGAGGAAAGAGTACACAATAGCATCAGAACGTCGTGCTGTCTGGCGTCTCAGTAAATAGAATGATAGCAATCAAAATGTCTAATGCATTCGTATTTGGACCTTACCTGATTCTTAGATCATTTGAATGAGAAACGCGCAAAGTGTACATGCATAATAATTCATTTGCAACAACGAGTACATCGACATGCCATAAATTACGAGTTCATAAACGTGAATCGGGTTTGACGTGACGTGACGTAAATGCGACTCAAAATTCCGCCGAAACGGAAACACAAATAAAAGCCTCTCGAGCGCGGTTTTTATCGAGCTCGCCGCGTAATGCGAACATTCCGCTTTGGTTGATCCGTCACGTCGTTCCGCTCCCCGCCCGCTCGCCGTATCTCTTTTTGCATATTTAATGCATGTATTGAATCTGCATTTATTCATATTTCCATAGATAATTAACTGTCATTTCTACTCACACGTTCAACTGAAATATTGCAGTTCATTTGCAAACCTGTCAATTTTCACAGTTATTATTTTCTATGGTAATTTAAACTTTATTTAAAATAACTTTAAAATTTTTACTCAGAGCACAACATTCAATTTCGTTTCATTCAATTTGTTTAAATCTGTGCAGATAAGCAATCGTTTTTGGAAAATATTCAAAAATTGCTATTTTAAGGCGCTAATACAAGATGTATTGGCTGAAACAATATTTTCATTGCCACAGCGCGCACAAAAAACGGTTGCGTGCCGGCTATTTATTTGTTACATTGAATTATAATTAAATTAAAGAAAAATTCAACTGTTCATACTGAATTTAAAGCGATTAAAAAAATCGATAAATAATTTTTTTTCATGCCAGAGTATTTCATTAGCTTATTTTTGTCGAGCGTTACGTATTTATGCTTTCAATAAATTTTATTATAATATATACTTTAAACAAATACCTTCATTTTTGATATTTCTTTCTTCATTATTGACTTCATTTTTCGTCTATAAATGAAAAGTTCAGAACGTAATTAGTCTGGAAATCGTATTACGGAACTGCATTATTTCGGTCCATTTCGTACAACACAACTCCGATTTCAACCGAGATCATACCTGACGTTTCGACTGACAGACGTTTTGTTCTGGTCAAGAGCTGAGCGGTCCGTGTGCTCTTTTATATCGAATGCATGCGTCGATTCTAAGCCAATGTAGTTTTTGAATAAATTGCCGTTATAATCTTATGATTACAAAATCCAATGACAGTAGTATATTAACATGTTTCATTGTGGTAAGGAGTTATCAGCACTGTACAACCTCGCACTGCTCTGAGGCCTATCGCCTGGCGGAGCTTGTTCGTATCAGTGTGTGACACTCGGCTACAGTTACAAAGCCTATTTGAATTGGAATCATAAAGCTAAGTTGAAAAAGATTCGGAGGAAAGGCAATTCGAGAAAATTATTTATCTCTTCTCTTCATCCGTGTGGAAAATTCGCCATTAATCGAATTTATGATGACGTCGTACACCCGTATATCATTTCCTTGATTTTAAACTTCCTTTCTGCAAAAATTTAATTGTCTGCTTTAGTCATAAGATAAAAATATAGAGATCTAAAATAAATTAAGGGATAAAATCTCCTCACAAATTGATTTAAGTCACAAAAACCTTAGCGAGACAGATAATTTACCGATTCGATGAGCAAAAATAGTAAGCGTTTTAAATGACTTTGTGGAAACGTTCTAACAGTAAGAAAAAAATATACATTCTGTTACTTAAAAGAAAATGGGTATGCTAGTATATTCCCTTTTAACTAATTACAGCATTAACATTTTTTATGTAAAATTAATCCACATGTAAAATATTCGAAGCGAGGGTCAGCGCTGGTCAGGGTATGAATAATTTATGGTTATTACAATGACCCTTTTTGTAACTTGCAAAGTTGACATTCTTCGTTCCCTTTAGTCTAGATGTCACATAATTACTCTCAATGTGTCCATAATGAAGCAAGATAATTTGGAGCTAGACTTACGTATATATTGTACGGTTTTAAATTTTTGGAAGTGGTGGTGGTACAATTGCTACTTATTTAAGTTAGAATTATTAATATACATGATATTTATATCTATTTGGGTAGTAGATTGTGTTTTCAAGACATCACAAAATAAATGTTTTTTTACCTCAAAGTTTACTTTGATTGTAAAGAAAGGCAATATTTTAGGAAATCATGTTCAAATATTCATTCATTTAATGTCACTTCCGTGGACTTAATACGGAACGCGGTGTGAGGTTACTGATAATATAAAAAATATGTTATATGCAGTTCATGAGTTCGAAATGTGAATTTTTGCTCGCTTAATGCCACGCATGTGCACAATGTAGCCCGCGGTGCAGTGTGAATAATTTACTGCAGCTTTACTGCCGGTAGAAATAATTTTAACCAGACGTGATTAATACTACATAAACACTAGCGGGCACTCGGCCGCCGCTACGGACGGCGGGCGAATTAAATGTTAAATTATTTGACACACATTTTATTTCGCTACAAGCGACTCTAACAAGAGACCGGAATTGAATTCTATGCGTCGCTGTGGGCCTTGGGCCGTTTGTGAGTTATGGTTCGGTACGCTCACTACTGCCTAACATTATATTATGTAACTACTCTACGGACGGTTATATAATATTACTTTATTATAAGGTCCTGGGTTCACCCCGAGTCGGCCAACTAATAAGTTCTTGAATTTTAACCTAAAACCATTGACCCCGAGCCTCACCGGTCGTCCCGGATTAACCGTCCGTACATAATTTGAGTGAAAGAATAGAGGGCGCACTTGTGTTTACGCACACACACTTGTGCAGCATATGGGAGTAGTGTTTTCAGGTTGACTTAGTATAACCTTTAGTGGTAGTAATTTTAAAATTACTCAAGAAACAAAATTAAGATCAAGTATATTCAATTATAGACAACTACATAATAAGATTATAAAACAAAGTATTGCCACATAAAGTTCTGAAATTCTACTCTTACTGATAAAAACGTGATATGCCTAAACTTATATACTATGAACTTCTACGCGAACGAAGAAGAAGGTAAGATAAGGTAACAGAGGCTGCGTGCTTTTAATTTATAATTTAAAAAAAAAATAATGCAACACACATATACTTGTATATTTTTAAAATTGTTTTTATTTGTGTTGGGAGGGCACAGATTATTTCACCAATATCCCGTGCGAACACAAAATCATACCCGCGTTGAATGAGTTTATCAGTTTTTGTGGATAGCCTAGTCATTAGACACATTCCTAGAATAGCATACCTAGAAAAGCTTGAGTCGACCAAGATTTCCGGGGTGCTAAGGCCGCAATCTTGAAAAAGAAGTAAAATTTGTTCCTGGCAATTACTCGCCTATTCGATGAGATTCAAAAATTTTTACGAGAACTTTTTTTTGACTTAATTGTAGAATTAAGTCTTAACCACTATTAGCGTATCATGCATCGTTGTGAGCTATCGATCGAAAAAGTCAAAGTTTTAGCAAACAAATTTTGTTTTAAATTTTATTTTTGGTCACAAATATGTACTGTATATACAAAAAGGCAAAAAAAATGCTTTTTATTTTCATTTTCATTTGAATTGACTGGACTAGGAAGCGGGACGCGGGAAGCTGCGAGCAGCATTAGAGCAGTCGTACTCGCGCCCGATCGCTCACGAGAATACGATGACAAATGGAGCGACAAATGGAAAAACAAGTTATGAACTTTGTTTCCATCTGCTGCCGTAACTAATATCGCCGCTTCCTCACTCTGCGTTGTACCGTCTCATTGCGACTCGATATTCTTTTCTCGATGTCGTAAAAAACAAACTTGATGTCGAGTCGCTTCTTGTTGTTGTTTGAACGTCTTGTGTACATTTAAACGATAGAGCTGTCGACAGTGTCAGATATAAAGTGAGATGAAGACAGCGAACAGGAAATATTATGTTCTAGAGTTGTTGTTCCAATAATCGGATGTTATAATATTTTAAAGATGTTTGTTATAATAAAAGTTTCTTAAGAAATATTTCAGGTATAAAGTTCTCGTATTCCGTCAGCAATCGCCACCCAGAAATCGCTTATGGTTACTGTATGGAGATTGATTGCTTGGATTTCTCTTGATATTTCTTCATAGCTCATACTATTATAATCAATATGATACCCCAGGCTAAAACAATGAAAAACATAATTATGTTTATAATTCAACAATTGTATAATAAAGCCACACAAAGATTAGGACCGTACAATCTAATATTGTTACAAAGGAACTTTATTCGGCATAATTATGTAAAACGGCCACATCTATATTTACGTGGCGTGAGCAAACGCTGTAAAAAGCGAAGAGTTAAATACAGCGCACCTGCCTCGAGCGCGCCACCCCAGCTTGGCACTCTACGGACGACGAGCCACGTTCACACACAGCTAATCGAATATAACTACTAAACTTATTATTATTACTAAATATAGATTTTTGGTATACTCTGTCTTACTTTGAAGTCGCATCACTTTCAAGTTACGCTATAAACATCGAAGACAAAATCCTCTGTTCGATCTATTTATAATATTGGAATTCAAGATTCGAATATTTTTAACATAGATGGGATAACATTATTCTTTTCTAAAAACATTGTGACGATTATTAAGACTTAATAATACTAATTAAGAAAGAAAACATTTCCTTTTACATTCAGCAATATCAATAACTTATTTTGGGCAAAGTTAGGTAGGACCTATAAATAACCTATAACTCAATACGAGAGGGTAAAACAATTAAAATAAAAACATCTCCTTAAAATAATGATGGTATCGTTAAAACGAAGTGTCCCGAATATTATAATGTAAGTGTCACCAATAACTAATATAATTCGGATCACGGAGGTTTATCGTCGTCGCAATAAAAGTTGCCGTCGACTCGCTGTCACGAGTGTCATAGTTATGAGCGTGACTGACACGTTTAATTAGTAAATGAATGTTATTGTACGAAATATTTAACTGAGACAGAGCGAGGTCATTGTTCTCGGAGATAATCGAAACTGTGGCTCAATAGCGAGATGCTCCAAGTATTCTTGTCGCCGTCCCATGCGGGCATCATTTGTATATACTTATTTCAATATGCAATGTTAGTGTGGTTACTTACTTCGATATCTAAAATTACTACGGGTTCTTAGTAGCACATATTGTACACGCCCTGGTTTAGGATAGCCCGTTTCTTTTCTGTGCTTAGTTATATACCACTAATCCCCATTTCTGAATCCATAACTTTCATAAACTTCTATGACTTAAAAATAAACGTATTGCTTAATGATGGCATGTACTGAATGATTTATGATAGTACTATTTACATTGAAATTAATGTTTTTCTATTAAAATTATTTTTAATAGATTTTTTTGCAGATTAAAGATTGAAGCTACTATGATTTCTTTTTTATCCTCCAATATACATAAAGTACTCCAAAAAAGGACATAAGTTATTTTTTTGCCTGAAACATGACAACCCACACTCTGAAACACGAGCGAAGCCGAGGCCGACTACTAGTTAATTAAAAGCACACGTGGCTAAATTTCGTCCGACACAAGTTCACATCTGACGATGTTATCATCTACGCTTGCTTGACATTCGGCCATCCTCAACTCGGTGACTATGCGTCTCAATTCAAAATTGTCAAGTCTCATAATCATAATCGGTGCAAAGTTTCCGAACGAGCCAACTAAAAGTCAGTAATCTCGCACATTCAGCACTTATTAGAGCGGCGTGCGTTACAATCAGACTCGAGCTCGGAAGGGGCTTTGTTCTGCTGTTAATAATTTACAGGAAGTCGTCGCTTGTGTGCGCCCGTCTCGTTTGCACGCAATTGTAATTGTGTGCTTGTTTTGTTGCAGGTGTGAGTGTTGAGCTCAACTAATAGAATATTAATAATCAAACCAGAGGCGGTGAGGGCGGCGAGTGCTTATAGAGCTAGTCAAACACAGCTACGTTAATTGTACAGCACTCGGTGGTAGGACTTGTGCGAGCCCGCCTGGGCATACCCAGCAGATATTCCAAAGAACAATATTTAGAACTGTTGTGTTCCGGTTTGAAGTGTAAGAGCCAATGCCACTACAGGTACAAGAGACAATACAGTATCTAAGAACGCTTACAGCGCCAATGTTTATGCAGCCTGGAGACTACATATCCACATAAAGCCCATTTACCCATCGTCCTTCTTATAATCATAGATAAGTATTTTTTATAAAAAACGATTTCTTTTAAGTATTATCTTGAGTCTAAGAATGTATCTTTGTATATTACATAAAACTAATTTTGTGATACAAAAAGGGACTGTAAGGCTTGCGAAAGTGATGCTAAGCATTTACCTTCATTCAGCCGAAGAAAGATAATAATACATAAGTACATCTAAGTTTGATTAAGTAACAAAAAGGCAAACATCATTCATTTTAATATGACAGAAGCATTATGTAAAGCCACGCGTGAGTTTAACTGTGAAAGTGTAAAACATTACCATAAAGAGTTCAAAGCGCGAATGGACGCGTTTTACATGCACTCGGGTGATGTTGGTCCGACGTCGGCTCAGAGGCGCACCAGTATTTGTCTTTGAACAAATTTCCTAGTTGCTGCACTTTATTAGATTTTGTACATTACACATTATAATTGTATAGTATGTACGAGCTGCAGCATCGGCAAAATTCGTAAAATCAATCACATCCGAATTAAGTACGCTATCCCAAATTATCAATATTTATTTCTTATGTGAATATGATCTTTACACAAACGTAATAACTTGTAACATCATATGATCTAATATATTCGTCCATTTGACTCGTCGATTTACATACATGCACTTGCATTCTCGGGTTGAACTGACGCGAGCCGCAATAGGGAGCTATTTCTATTGGTTGTTTAAGTCGGCAGTAATCGGTTTCATTAAATTTTCCGATTCTACATCTAAGTTGTGTCGTACTATACTTTTGTCTACAACGAATACATTCGCTTTAAGAAGGATGAATAAACATTATACGTTTACAGGAGCAAGGGTTTCGTACAATCACGCGCGTCACTTGTTTTCCCATTACGTCGACTGGTGGGAGTCATTTAGGTAATTACGACTTTTATAAAATTTACGTAAAATTTTATCCATAAACAGTATCTTCCACTACTTGTTTCTTTGTATTCATATTACATTAATTTTTCATTTGACAATAATTTTTTAAAAACAATTGCTTTTTGCGATATATTTTTAAAAATACTTTTAAAAAGTGGAATCCTTTTTAATATAGTATCGGTAAGTATATTGTTGTCGCATCTTCTCTTGTAAACCACGCAAGACGCCTACATTGTCAATCGCCGCTAACCACGCAATCTAAGCAGTAGTGTTCCTTGTGTCTGTAATTACGCATTCGCCTAAACCAGAACATCACGATATACAATTTGGTACAGGAGGTACAATAAATAACCTAACATACAAGCAAACAGTCAAAAAATTTCTTCAAAATAGTTTTTTGTTAATAAACAACGACGTTCCCTGCCATTCGTGTTCGTATTATTAAGCTGTTCATTGTCAGTTTCCATTATAACTTTATTATAAACTAGTAGTCGTCCGCGGTTTCGCTCGCGTTTCAGGGTGTCGGTTGCCATGTGTCAGGCAAAAAAGTAGTCCTGTCCTTTCTCGGAGTTCAAGTTTGCTTCATACAAAATTAATCAAATTTGGTTTAGCCGTTCCAGAGATGACAGGCAAAAATTATAAAATATGTTATTTTGGTATATGTGCTGTCTCTACATACATATGCATTGAGTAAAAAAGAGCTATTTTAATATAACAAATAGACACTGAAATTTTGTTAGGTATATGTATAAATGTAATCTGAATCAAGTTACATATTCTACTCAATACGAGTACACGAATAGTTTGCGGTGCCTTAGCCGCTGCTGATTGTGCCGAGCGGACAAACAACCCGCCGCGATTGTTGGCGACCGAAGCAATCGCTGAGTTTGAACGCTAAGCTGATTAAACATGGCATCTTAAATTGGTAAATAAGATTTTCGGTAAATATTTATTCTTTCAAACCGAAACGAAGGAAAACTTGGAAATAAGTAAGTTTAAAAAACCGTAGTATACTTTTTGTTAGACTTGACTTGTGTCGTTTATCGAGAAATATTAAATGTGTTCGGGTAATTTCGGACTGTTAAACAAAAGTGAAGATAATCGTCAAAATATCCTCTCCTCTTTTAAATTTCTGTTGACTTTTAATATTTCTAGTACACATTACTTTCTAGAGAAACAGATAAATCTTAATAATTTCGCTCGTTATGAGTGCTCCCCACACTTTCTTCATTCAGCCTTATGCGACATTAATGTTTCCATCATCCAATTACAAAACACGAGAATGTTTGCAGACAGGAGGGTATTATGACGTCACTTGGTATATCTTTCTCTTTCTTTTCTATTTGTCTGTGTTTTAACTATATTATTGCTAGCGGGCCGTCCCGGCTTCTATATATTATATGTTGTTGCGTTTTTTCGTGTTTAACAATTGTTGTTCTATTTCAACTTATTTACAGATAAACTATAATAAATTATATACTTAAACCTTCCTTATGAATCCTTCCATCTATTAGTGAAAACCGCATGAAAATCCGTTTAGTAGTTTTGGAGTATATTACGAACATATAGACAGACAGACACGGCCCGGGGACTTTGCGGTATAATATTTAGTGATTAAACAAGAATATTTTTTAATCTTTACAATTTTTATTTCGAACTGAAATCCCGCAATTAATCTTACTTTTATAATGAGGTAGTTAGTGACGCTCGCGAAAATTGTAAAAGTTCTTATTTACACGAGTACTTGAAATACATGTCTGCTGGTTACACGCGACTCTACGAAACTGCCTTTTTATGGTGTGTATGTATTTTCCTTCGTTATAGCAATCCTCTTAATGAAACAACTTCGTGCGTCACGGTGAGGCGGTTTATTGAGGCTAAGGTTTTATTTAAACTTACTTCTGTTGGTAATATACATTTATTCAAATTTATATAAACAAAGTTGCAGTATTACTGTATGAGTGTGTATTATAAAATAACTGACTTTTTAAATTTAATACTGGTATTTGCAAATTACAAACAAAATTAATTAAACAAAATTATTATTTTTGTCTCACTTATTATTATTATAAACAATATAATATGCGTATACGAAAGTAGAGTCTATATTTCTAGGTTAATTCCAACTTAAATATCTTATTTCGGGGCAGGTCTAGTATAGTATAAAACAGCAGTGTATCTATGTTGTTCATCGCTGGTTAGCATTGTTTCACGACCGAACCCTAGTCGAGTACGGAACCCCAAGATGTAATTAACATATTCTGTAATCATCTGATTCACCCAACAGGGTTTTCAATATCATTTTGTATCTGCTTTATTACGTGTTCAGACATCCGGGAAATTAACTACTTCATTCCCTTGCGTTAATTTACAAAAACGGTAATTAACGAAACGAAAATACATCGTTAAACATATTAAGCTTTATTTAATATCATCGCGAATTAATTGAAAACATAAACAGAAATAGTTATGCTCGGTCAGAATTTAATATGTAAAAAAAAATATTAAAATTAAGGAAATAAAAAAACATGTAGTAACCATTCAACGTTTTCGTAAATATATATGCATAACATAAAGGCGCATGGTATAGTCAGGCCTGAATGTAAGTTCGTAAAAATATATTAAAAAAACTTTTATAGAAATTGTGACGTAGGTACACATTATTAGGTCTAGCAACGAGCACGAGCTAAATATTACAAATTTTACAAAACGAATGACTTCTTAGCTGATAAAACGCTCTGGGAATTAAATAATTGCCCTCAGGTCGTTTAAATGTAATAATAATAGCTCTGTAGATAGAACTGCGGCAAAATAGAATCGACCCTTTTCACAGGTCTAAGGTGTTTCTTTCCGAATCGGTGGTAGCTAATAGTGACTATCAATAAGTAAGTATAATTCTTTGTTATTAAACTTTATTAAAATTAATTGTTTTTAACTAAATATTTAAATATATTTTATATAATGAGAATGTAACAAGGAAGAAAGACAAAAACGATATAGGTATTATTTAAGTTATAGTTTTACAGAATTAAGGAGTTCCAAACCACATAAAAAAACATGAATAAAAAAATTCCTATTGAATTATCGAACCAGAAAAGCCCAATGGAGTCCGATTTCTTCATTGGAAATTGTTTATTGACCTAGAATGCTGTCGGTAATCAGGTGCCGGTTTAGGAGGAGCAGCTCCGAACAACGGCAACCTAATTACTATTCACGGTATTATAGCGAGCGGTGAACGCTTGTTAGGTCCTTACCGGTATTTTCAAATGTAGCTAATTGATGCTCAACTTAATGAAGAAAAATACTTTTACGTAACAAGGGAATTTATTACTTATAATTATTATTATTATAACGAGTATGTCCTTTCGACTACCACGCCGTATTAAAAAAAATCATACATTTTTCCTAAACGAACGGAGCGATTTACGAGTAAGGCTTAGGTCATAATTCCTTAAGAATTTATGTTAATTAATTGTTCATGTGTACGTATGGATTGCTAATGTAGGCAATGTCACAATGACTGAGAGAAGTTTAGTTAAAATATATTATAGCCAAACAGGAGATGAAATATAAACACTAACAAAATACATCGAATCCCATCGATGCGTGTGTGAACCCGCAATATTCAGTTATTAATGTTAATATGTTTACAACAACAACAACAGCCTGTAAATTCACACTGCTGGGCTAAAGGCCTCCTCTCCCTTTTGAGGAGAAGGTTTGGAACATATTCCACCACGCTGCTTCAATGCGAGTTGGTGGAATACACATGTGGCATAATTTCTATGAAATTTGTCACATGCAACCTGCATGTGACAAATTTTAAATTCCTCACGATGTTTTCCTTCACCGCTGAGCACGAGATGAATTATGAAGACAAATTAAGCACATGAAACAGCGGTGCTTGCCTGGGTTTGAACACTCAATCATCGGTTAAGATGCACGCGTTCTAACCACTGGGCCATCTCGACTCTGTAAAATATGTTTAATGGTATGAGAAATATGTTAGAAGTTTGTATATCACAGGCGGCCCGAAGTGTAGTGGTTTATTAGCGCCTCGAAATTGACATCTGACAATTTCGCAACAGCCCTTGTATCACAATTGACAATTACAGACGCGATGCTGAACTGCAGTTGGGATGATTAATCGAAGCACTTAAATGAAGTATTTCGGTAGAAGTGTTCCGAGTGGAGCGGAGTTCGTGGTCTAATCGAGGCGTGACTCGTGGAGGGCTCGCGAGCTGCTCTCCGGCGCTGCCAATCACCGTGATGATTCTTATTCCCTCTCGATTCCGACGCCGTTCGTATTCCGTTGTAGCTATTCTCGGCCCGGTTTTAAGCTCCCATTTATATTTATAACATTTATATTCTTCTTATTAAGGGAAAGAAATATTTACACGGTTTAAAATGTAATGTATTACAGGTTCATTAGTAAAATTATATCCCTGTCTCTTTGATACTTTCAATATTTCTGTCCGAGCTTATGTATCGTACAATAAATATATCGAGATATTTATTTAATATGTCAACAGGTTCCATTGTGAAAGTGTACACGGTAATATTTATCTACAGTTTTTGCTTTGCAATGCGATTGCGATTAACTTAAAACTTATTACTTATTAACTTAAAACGAATGTTATTAATTTTGATAATAACTTAAAAATGATCACTGATACTCAGTTATAAAATGTAAATAAAGTATCGTTGTTAGCTGTGTGGAAAAGCGTTGTATATATAGGTAATAAAAGCATACATTAAAATAATATACAAGTCATTTACATATCAAACGAACCATTAGGTGCGTAAAAACTCACACTTACTTCATAACAATGTTATGTTCCAGAAAAACTATGCCAGAAAAAGAATACATAAGTACATTTATATCAAAAAATAAACATTACATTATATAAAATTAAAAAAGAAAACATGAAATAAATTTTTGCAAGTAAAATAAATGTATTGCATATTTTCATAGCGAGTCGTATCAAGAGGGCACTTGTTCGTAAAAAGGTAAAAGCTTCCGTTTCACGACGTGCTTAAAGGACCCAATAGTATTATTTGTTTCCTTCGATTACTTTATGTTTATCTTAAAATAATATTAGTTTTATAATTGGGTATCTCTTTATTATTGTCATAAGTGAAAACGACATTTATAGCATAATTATGCTGAAACATAACAAAAAGAATACCGGTGCTCGTGGTTTATCAAAATGAATGGCTTGGTTTAATTAATTTACGGTATTCTGCTTTTACCTGATGTATATACCTGTAGGTGTTTCTGGAAAGCCGGGACGCTTCTTAATATTATTGTTTTTTGACTGCTTTATATCCTTCTTCCAGCTTTATATTTTACGTCAAAACCGGTAAACAATTAATAATATACAGATATACAAAATACATATAATTCTTCTTTCAAATTATCAATATTATTGTTATATTTTACGCTTTTTTTTCATTCAAAAGCAATTAGTATAAAGAAATACGGTCTACGTTAATGATACAAAATAGGTGTTATGTAATATCTGTAAGCAAAGAGGTTTTGCTCATTGGGTCACCTTACTGACTTGTGTTATAAGTAGGGGAGAGGTGGCATGAAAGCGACAGGTTTTGAAAGAGCCTCTTGCCTTATTTTGGTGGCTTATGCGAAAGCTAGTTCCACAAAGTGGTTGTGCGAGGCAGAAAATGTCTAAGAAATCGCGCCATTGTGGATTTTCGGACATCAAGGTGGTGCGGGTAAAACTTCGAATTTTGACGAGATGTCCGAAGGTAAAATTCAAGTAAGTATTACCATTTATCAAAATATATATTAAATGTATACTTTTTTTATCCATTTAGAAAACTGGCTCCTTCACGCCACTTCTCCCCTACTGATTTGCATATGTGTCTGTAATTAGAAAAATATTGACATTTATGCATTAAAGTTTCTCTTTAAATTATTATATGAACATTATGGACCTTATATATTACGAATGAAATTTAATCTTTAAATGAGCCATACGTTATAATATTTGTAAGCAAAACAGTTTATTGAAAATCAAAACACGAACTCACCGTATCACGAGTGCGATCTAGCAAACATTTAATTTGCTCCAAATAGAATATCCGTTTGAATAATGCGAAGTATGTGTATCAATCCATCAATCAATCAACGCTTTCACAGTAGTAGTGATAACATTAGTAAAATGCCAAAAATATTTTGTTATTATTATTTTTATTATTTATGAGAAGTTAATTGGAGTACAGTAAGAATTCGTTATGCTCTGTACGAAATCATACACCGATATGTTTTAATACATTAATAACAATTACATTTTTGTGACGTTTAGTATTTATCTAATTATATAAGAAAAAAGCTAAATTGTGTTGTAAGCATTATTATACGAAACAAGTGTAGGTATCAGATATTAAAATATTGTAATTACTTTTTTGTAAAATTTTAATTGATATTTATACCTCAGGAGTTCGCACTATTGCATCGACCCTTGGACAAATATATTACTACTGTAATGTAATTATGTAATATCTGTATCTCTGCACATATTTATTATCTTATTTTAGATTTGTTTTCTATTTATTTTTCAGTGTCATTTTTTTTGACACAATCATAGTTATAACAATTAATATTGTAAATAGTTGAACTAAGAGCTTTTGGGCACAATATGTGTACTGAGGAAGGAAGTGAGAAGCAGCTGACAGCTAAAACCGTTCATTTTCGTTGTAATACCGTAAATGAAATGTAAGTCTCATATTCAAGTTCTCCGTCTTACCTTTTCAGGTGTCATTTTTCGCTAACAATATTATTATAATTAATAGAAAATATTATTTAGTCATATGTACATAGACTACGATAACTTGACATTATTATAATATTTACATTAATGTTTAATTATAAACATTATTTTGAAATAATTTTAGATAAAAGATAGTGAATATCTTCGTTTCGGTTGTTCGACTTTTCCAGCAGACTGCAGCCGGCGCGGCGTCATCAAGCAGTGAGTGTCGGGATCACGTCGATATAATACAATATCGGCAAGGCTAATCTATCTGGTGACGGATACATCGCAAACAGTCTTGGTTACCTGCAGTCACTGATATTCGAATCAGTAAAAATTTAAATATTCAAAGTATAATAATTGTATACGTTGTCCTCATTATAATATAAATATTGTAATTCTTTGACAGTTAATTTTTGGTTTCATTAGGTTAGTACTAACATCAGGCAATAACAGAGTATGTACGATCACGTCGCGGAATTACTTCGCAATAAAAATATTTTATGGTAGTTTTGTTTCTCTGGCCCACACGTGTATACAAGTGAGCCCTAATACATTCACAGCAGATATTCGCGTAACGTATGCTCGATTTGATATATTTACTCCGTCGATATTTCAATGTTTGTCGTTTACGACAGAGTTCGAGCGACGCAATAAATTCCTCACGGCTGAGGGAGCGCGGCGTCGCCTACAATTCCATTTGATACGACTCTATGATGTTCAACTTCTTTAACAGAATTAAGGAATCGAAGTGCGCCGGGAAGGTGAGCCTATCGATCTAAAAATGTAGTCGTACCGCCAGTTTGCCATTTGTTTATTAGATTTGACTTGTTTCGAAGCGTTTTGGACGCGTTGCTTAAAACATACCTAATCTACAATGCACCATAAAGATTAGCATAGTACGAGTTGTAAAACAAAACAGTTAAGTGTCAGTCTAGCGACTTGCTTAGAAATCCATCCCTGATTGGGTTTGAAGTATTGAAAAAAGTAAATAACTTGTTTAAAATATTTTTTTTTTTTTGTATCTCTATATTTATTGGTCCTTTGTCATCTGGATAGTGTTGCACCATCATCTGAAATTTGATAAAAAAATATAATAAATTGTTTTGTGTGTCGTGCTTAAAATAAGTGTTAAATTAAAATTGATATTATTATTAATTATAAACACCTGAACTTCAGTTAAGCACTTAAGTTTTAATTATATTAACTATATTTGCAGTGTGTGCTCTATTTCCGGAAATATACTTAACGCTTGTTGTGGTTTTGTAATGAATACGATTATTCATTAGTTTTGTAAGATAATACGTCTAATATATTTGTTTATTTATTGAAATTATAATAAAGACTAATAACTCTGTCTGCTAATATTTTTATTAATTAATTACGTTGAAAAAACACGTTGTGTTCTCGCGGAACCTTTTTTAAATGGCTCTTGGGTAACATCACTTTATGGGCGAATATAACGTTCATAAACCATATGAAAAGCTGTAAATAATTTCGCATGTCACCGGACATTGAATCGCCTCTTTTCCAAAGTATAACGTTACACATGGATGTCGTCAGCCGCGGGAGATTTAATTTATTAACATGTATATGTAAGTGTTTATTATAAATTTACGAGTGGCCTCGCCAAGCTTTAATACAGTGTATGCAAGTAGCCTTTTATAATTATCAGGCAATTTATAAAATTCAATTTAAAACTAACAAAACGATTGTTGATTGTTGACGTTATTTCTCTCTTTCTCTCATATACAATAATTTCATATACAAGAGTTAAAATTTTACAAACATATCAATGGTATCAAGTGGTAGTGCCACGCTGTATACCTTCGGGTTACAGCCGAATGGGCCGGCACGCCCGGGGAAGTACCACTCTCTCACTTAAAATCGGCGTAAAGTGGTAGTTATGCTACCGCGTTTCGTCCGGTAAGTGAGAGTTCCGGAGGCCCAATCCCCCTCCCCCCCAAAACTTGATGGTTGTGCAGAATTTGGTTAAATTACCCCAGGAGGGTACCATCAGCGACAGCGGTGGAGAATCCCTCTCTGGGCATCCATGCTCAGGACATACACCACCTGAGCAGGGATGCCCAGGCTGCCCTCCGAATTCTGGGGGGGGCAATTTTGCGCTCGCCACTGTTCGGGGCAAGCGGAGCAGGCATCATAAGGCAACCCCTACCACCCTCGCTGTGGACTTCTGCAACATAAGGGGACTCAACTCCAACCTCAACGCCGTTCACTACCATCTGGAAACGGCGAAGCCGGCCTTGCTCTTTCTGACCGAGACCCAGATATCTTCTCCTGCCGATACGACTTTTCTCTCGTACCCTGGGTACAAATTGGAACATTCCTTTATACCACGAGCTGGGGTATGCGTTTACGTCAGAGATGATATCTGTTCTCGACGCCTCGGCAGCCTTGAAGGACAGGACCTATCGATTATCTGGCTGCGTGTAGACTGCGATGACCATCCGCGAATCTATGCGTGCCTTTATAGGTCCCATAGCGGTAATGCCGAAACCGACCGACTGGTTGAGCACGTCCAAATGGCTACAGATTCCGTGCTTCAGCAGATTCCATCCGCAGAGATCATTATTCTGGGTGACTTTAATGCTCACCACGCAGAATGGCTCGGCTCACGCACCACCGATCATGCGGGTAGATCTGTTCTGGACTTCGCTCTAGCATATGATCTGACACAACTGGTCAACTCGCCAACGCGAATACCGGATGTGGAGGATCATACACCTTCCCTGTTGGACCTTCTGCTGACTTCACATCCGGATGGCTATCAGGTTATCGTCGATCCCCCTCTGGGCTCGTCTGACCACTGTCTCGTCCGGAGTACAGTGCCGGTTGTGCGGTACTCACGGCCTCGCTTTGTTGGGTGCCGCCGAGTATGGCACTACAAGTCAGCAGATTGGGATGGGATGCGGTCTTTTTTTGCATCTTACCCATGGGGGCAGATTTGTTTCTCGCCAGATGATCCGAACGCTGCTGCTGACTCTGTTGCCGATGTTGTGCTTCAGGGTATGGAACTATTCATTCCTAACTCTGCAGTACCCATCGGTGGCAAGTCCCAGCCTTGGTTTGGTCGCTTCTGCAAAACGGCATCACGCCGAAAGTGGGAACGCTATCAAACCTGGGCTAATGCATCTGCGTCTCGTGATGTAAATACCAGCTCATTTAAAAAGGAATACAACTCTGCCTCTAGGTCCCTCAAAAACGTGATTGCTAGGGCGAAGACGGAGTACATTGGCAGAATTGGCGAGAGACTGGTGCGTCTCCCTTCAGGAACACGAGCGTTCTGGTCTCTCGCTAAGGCTGTCTTAGGGAATTTCTGTCAGCCATCTTTTCCATCTCTGCACAGAGACGGTGAGTCATTGGCCCATACCGCGAAAGAGAAAGCTGATCTTTTAGGCTCTCTCTTCGCGTCGAACTCAACTCTTGATGACCAAGGAAAATCTCCACCAACAATTCCGCGATGTGATACCACGATGCCGGAGGTTAAATTCCAGCAAAGTGCAGTTCGTAAAGCACTTCTTTCCTTGGACATTCATAAGTCGAGCGGACCCGATGGTATCCCTCCAATCGTGCTACGGACATGTGCTCCCGAGTTGGCACCGGTCTTAACACGTCTTTTCCGGCAATCCTACACATGAGCGTTGTCCCGAATTCCTGGAAGACAGCTTTGGTGCATCCGATCCCTAAAAAAGGCAACCGCTCAGACCCGTCCAATTATAGGCCTATAGCCATCACCTCCTTGCTCTCCAAGATAATGGAGTCCCTTATAAACTGCCAGCTCCTGCGGTATCTAGAGGAGAACCAGCTGATTAGCGACCGCCAGTACGGTTCCCGTCGGGGTCGGTCAGCCGGTAATCTTCTAGTTTACCTTACCCACAGGTGGGCTGAAGCAGTTGAGAGCAAGGGGGAGGCATTAGCAGCCAGCTTGGACATAGCGAAGGCCTTCGATCGTGTATGGCACAAAGCGCTTCTTTCGAAGCTTCCTTCCTATGGGCTTCCCGGGAAATTATGCAATTGGATTACCAGCTTTTTGACAGATCGGAGCATCAAGGTCGTTGTCGACGGTGCATGCTCTGACTTAAAATTCGTCAATGCTGGTGTTCCACAAGGCTGCGTTCTATCACCCACTCTGTTTCTTCTGCATATAAATGATTTGTTGCAAATCGGGAACATTCATTGCTATGCAGACGACAGTACCGTTGACACCTTATACACCGGCCGCGCTAATATTTCTCGGGAAAACGTCGAAGAGAACCGGAACAAACTTGTGTCTGAAATCGAGTCTTCATTAAACGAAGTCTCGAATTGGGGCCGGCAAAATCTAGTCCATTTCAACCCCAAAAAGACGCAAGTTTGCGAGTTAACCGCTAAAAAAACACCATTTGTCGTATCTCCACGATTTGAGAACATTCCGATAGCCACTACAGGTAGTATCGGAATACTCGGCGTTGATATTTCGAGCCTCGTTCAGTTCCGCGGTCAATTAGAAGGCAAAGCCAAATTGGCTTCAAAAAAGCTGGGCGTGCTCAGCAAGGCGAGACAGTATTTCACGTCGGCCCATCGCCTTAAACTTTACAAGGCGCAAATTCGGCCTCACATGGAGTACTGCTCTCACCTCTGGGCGGGTGCTCCCCAGTACCAGCTCCTTCCATTTGACCGCATTCAACGTAGAGCGGCCCGAGTTATCGACGATCAAGCCCTTTCCGATCTCCTTGATCCTTTGGCTTTGCGTAGAGATGTTGGATCACTCTGCATCTCCTACCGAATTTTTCACGAGGAATGTTCCGAGAAATTGTTCGGATTAATCCCGGCTGCTGAATTTCACCTTCGGACATCTCGCCAAAATTCTAAGTTTCACCCGCACCACCTTGATGTCCGAAAATCCACAACAGCGCGATTTCTCAGACATTTTCTGCCTCGCACAACCACTTTGTGGAACCAGCTTTCGCCGGCGGTTTTTCCGAACCGATACGACATGGGAACCTTCAAGAAAAGAGCGTACTCCTTTTTGAAAGGCCGGCAACGCACCTGCAAGTCCCCTGGTGTTGCAGGTGTCCATGGGCGGTGGTAGTCACTTTCCATCAGGTGAGCCTCCTGCTCTTTTGCCACCTATGCCATAAAAAAAATGTGAAAAATCGAACATTAGTAGTATAAACCCAAAAGCAACGATGCTAACCGAAAGTTACGGACCGCACCGCGGAATTTTTATATAAATGATTTGGGTATACACCCTTATCTTAAGGGACTGTTTCTTGACATTAAATAACTAAATTGTACACAGTATGTATGTATTTAACTCAGGAGGCTTATATTATTGACAAAAATTAACCTATCTTTTATAAACTGTTGCAATATAGAGGTACCGGCGGTGGTCCAATTCAATGCAAAACCCCTCTTCCTGGTAGCGACGGAGTGAAACTTGGAGGTTCGAAGTTAGTCCCCAGCCCTCGGGACCGGCGCTCCAAACACGTTGTCATTACACATCGGAGCTCACTTACACTGAGATTTAAGGCCTTAATATTAACTTTAGCGATCAAACGATTCGATTTGGTTACTGCTAAAGTTCTGTTACCCATAGAGATACTAATAATATGCTTTGAAGAGTTATAAATCTTTTCAACCGACTTCCAAAAGGAGGAGGTTATCAATTCGTCTGTATTTTTTTTTTTTTTTTTTTTTTTTTTTTTTTTTATGTTTGTTACCTCATAACTTTTCACTGGGTGGACCGATTTTGATAAATTTTTTTTTGTTTGAAAGGTAGTGCTTCCCGTGGGGTCCCATTTTTTTTATTTTTTTTTCCGAGGATGGTATCCATGTGAAAACGACATAAGTCTTAAATCTGCGTTATGTATATGCGCGACAAATAGGTGAATAACTGAAAATCACGTTAACCAATTTTGATAATTCTTTTTTTATTATAAAATATATACTTCAAGGGTAATTTGGTGAAAGTTTGGTAAGGTTCTGAGCACAGGATCCATGATAAAGTGACGGAACGGAAGGGAACGGAACAATTCTGAGGAGCACGTTAGCGATACTCGGTCGAATCTTTTATTTATAGGTTATTTGGATATTTGAGTCACCTTCCGTAATGTGGTTATGTTTATGTAATTATCATAGTCGAATATTATAATCAACTAGCTACCCACCCCGGCTTCGCACGGGTGCAATACTGATACTAAATATACTACAGAATTTGTTTATATACGACATCACATCGCAAACTTCTAAAATTATCAGTGTTTCTTTACTATATTGTTCATGTATTATATACACAAACCTTCCCCTTGAATCACGCTATCTTTTAAAAAAAACCGCATCAAAATCCGTTGCGTAGATTTAAAGATATAGGGACAGAGAAAGCGACTTTGTTTTATACTATGTAGTGATGGAACTCCTATACGGCTCGCAGTTAGGGTGCGATATGGGGCAGAATTTCTTACTATCTTAAATGAAATTTTGTGTATGTGATGTGATGTCATATGATGTACGAAATATAGTTGGTCTTTTTCAAAGTTTTTTTGCTGAGTTCGATTACAGCTCTTTCGAGGGATCCTTGTAGTTCACGCCGCGTGACGTATTAAATCCGCATTTTCGAAAGTCTATTTTTGCTTTATTCGCAAGTTTCCTTTGAAATTGGCCTCGAAGTAGTTTCTGACTCATATAAACGGAACGCTTAATCTATCCATATTAAAAAAAAATAGTTAGTCAACATCATCTTCACTTAAAATCAAAAAATAAATAAAATTTTAACAAAAAGAAAAACCGACTTCAAACAAAACACTATTTTAAAACAAATGAATATGCACGAAAAAGTAATAAAAATAATTGCGTATTCAACATATTTTTTAGAGTCTTCCTAAGTTAAATGAAATGAAAAATATTAGACTACTTAAAAGTCGATTAACGATTATATCATGTAGTTATAATTATTGTTATATTTGGAGTCGGTGTCAGCCAATAAAACCCTACAGTATATCTATCAAAAACAATACGAGAATACTTTAACAAATATGTTTTTTACAAATTACCTTTTACACAATAATATACTGGATCAATCAAGGGGCTCGTATCGCTTCTTTCTTTTGATTGTTGGGGCAAGGGCACCGTGGCTGACACCGGCTCCAAATATACCAATAACTATAACTACATGATATAATCGTTAATCGACTTTTAAGTAGTCTTATATTTTTCATTTCATTTAACTTAGGAAGACTCTAAAAAATATGTTGAATACGCAATTATTTTTATTACTTTTTCGTGCATATTCATTTGTTTTAAAATAGTGTTTTGTTTGAAGTCGGTTTTTCTTTTTGTTAAAATTTTATTTATTAATTATCATTTTGATGGCATAATTCGTATTCAAACTATTTAAGATTTAAAGATATATATATATTTTATATCAGTATTTTAAATATGAGATAAATATGATACAATATTTTATAACACTATCAACGCTTAAAAGGATAGATATATTGTTTTTGTTTTTAAGATAGGTAGCAATCACCTTTAATGTTAATGTTATTAAATGTGCTATAATATAAAAGTTGAATTTGGAAGTACCTTGTCGCAATAAATAATAGAACTATCAGCGAGATGATTTCGATGATTTTAAGTTTCTTTGAAATTAATCACGGCGCTTTAAATTGACAATCCGTGCACTCGAGAGGACTGCACTGCGTTGCGGAATTACAGTTAAAATGGCTTGGTTTTTAATCTGTCACTTAATATTTAGCTGCTCCGTTGATTTATTTAAGCGTTGAGGTGTTTCGGTTAAGCCGGTATTAAGTTAGTGCTGTTAAGCCTGCACGGAATGGATTAAGTAGACTTTTACAGTCACTTTTCTTTCTGACACTGTGCTCTCAAGGGAAGGATAGTGGAACATGGACTATTATAGAATAATTCTAAAATAAAAGTAGCCTAAGTTATTACTTATGAGCTACTTGAGTGGATATATACATATCTGTTTAATAAAAAAGGTTATATTGATTGTACAAACAGACACTCCAATTTAAGTATATGTATAGATGCTTTATTACTGTGTTGTTGTTATTGTTTCTTTTAATTATTATTTGTATATATTTTTTTGTATTTTCGGATTTTATAATGATATTTATATTTCTTATTATATCCGATTAATTACGTACGTGATACAAATTTCGTTGGTCTAGTGGCTACTTTTCATAGCAGACCACGAGATAAACCCAGAGATGCTAAAGTAATATGATTGTCAAATAAACAAATGAAACCTGGCAATCCGACAAAGTATTATGTAAACAATACAGCGCTCTAACGCAACGCCGCCTGTTTATACTAAGTTGTTAACATCCAAATTTGTACAGGAAGATTCCTTTAATCGGGTAAATTTTCCCTTATGCTGCTAGATAAAGAGATCGGCGTTCGAATCGATCGATGGTCGGGTCCCTTATTCATGAGTCAAAGACGAGAGGCCTCCGAGTGACCTGGAAGTTAATAACGCCATAATCCTTTTATCTGCGCTGCCCATACTAGTTGGAGAAAACTAATCTTTCGTGATTACATTTCATACATCGTCATATATTATATAGTGACTCCACATTGGTCGAGACGTGAAGGGAAATTCATGTGATACACAGCGAAATTATGACTTGAAATGATGCATCATAATTACATTATGTACCTACAAATAAGTAACACCCAATTGTAGTTTTGGTTTCAAAACAACTGCGTTCTGTTAATTTAATATGACTATTTTCGAGTTATCAAAACCAAAACCACCATTATTTATAGTTTTACTGCTTGACGGGGATAATCTCCAAATCGACTAAAGATGTCAATCCAATTAATTATGAACTATTATAAAGATTAGTCCAGGTTTAGACTTTTCAACGAACTTTGTTGAGTCTATCAAAAAGATCCAGGGCACGGTTTAGTCTTTTTACTATACTTTGTTGAATCTTTTAGGAGTGATAATAATTTAAAATTTCCTTAAATACATATTCAATATATAATACAACTTTGAACTGCAGCGTTGCGACGAGTAGCATAATAGGTATTATAGATACTCAGATTTTTCAAGTATTCAAATGAAAACTCACTCACAATTCAGAATAACTGTATAATACAAAAATATAATAGCTTGCATATCTATTAAAAATACTGTAAATAAAATTAATCCGAAAACACAAGACGCGAAGCGGATTTAGAGACTTCCAAAAGAGTTAGTCTTAACTAGTTTACTCAGTTCGGTACAAACAGCTTCACGTAATGCGGCTCGCTAAGATAAACGCTACATAGAAGATCATTAGAGGGCGGTCGGGCGGTCGGGCGGTCGGAAATAGAAGAATTTAATTGGAAGCTCTCAGATGCGATCGGCGAGCGGGAAGTTTAATGCGATAAAGGAGTAAGATTTTGCTCCAGACGAGGTTTTTAAGACGAATCCGTTCTAAATTCATTTGTCTCATGGCCGATGTTCGTCGCGATCTGTTGTCAACGCTCCTATTGGATTTGCCATTGTAACGAAACAGTTACGCTGTTGACGATTTATTTATAGATAAATTAATAAATAATTGTAGAATTTATGATACAATTCAATAATTTTAATTGGATTCGCTGAACTAAACGTAATGTGTTCTGATTCATAGTTGATAGTTATTTATTATTGTGATTGACTTCCAAATTTTTTTTTATTAATAACAGTACTTCCAGACTGTACTGACATAAGCAGCACTAAAACTTCCTGAGTTTGATCCACCAGGCCACTCCAATGTGGATTGGTTACATAAGGGGTACATTTTTGCACTATATAGTTTAACCCCAACGGTAATAAAATCAAATCCACCTTGAATTTTCAGGGGTGCTTGTCTGGGTTTGTCCCCTTATCTTCGGTTAAAGTTCACCTGCTCTAAGCACAAAGCGGTGTCCGTAAGTCAAGTATAATGTACATAATATTTTATTCTTAGGAACGATCCGATGCTGCGTTCCGCTGCGTTTTGTTATGAAAGACGAATGAATCAATCCATCAGGTACTTGAATGTGCCTAACGAGTTGTTTTACAATAAAATTTTCACGTACATTATGGTACTGTCATATGCAGACCGAACGTGAGACGTAGGGCCAGGGCCTCATAGTTCAGGGGGCCCTCTAAACTAAACCTTAAGCTTTTGAAGTTAGAAAATCACGACCCTGCGCACAAGATTTCTTATTTGGTATCTATAATTTTAAAGGGTAATTATTAGTTAAAGAGGGATGGGAAAGAAGGTGAGGGCCCGATTCTTTTTCTATGAACCGGGGCCCTTTCCCACCTAGCTACGCCACTGGACCGAACTCTATCATATTATACAAGACAGAATAATAGTATTACTTTCTTTGCTTCCATATAAGTGCACCCCAGTAAATGAATCGATTTACAATTGAATTGCAAAACGTGAAGTATTTTTACATTCGGTAGTTCGCCGTGGTAGTTTTACATTGCGAGCGATGTGGGTCGCGCGGCCGCTCATGTTGCAAACAATGCGCTGATTAACGCTGAATGGCATCGTCTCTCGCGTATCGAATTGATTACGATTGAATAGACTTACATAATCCAATTAGTTTTTAGTTGAGCACACTTAATGTTTCAAAGTACACATAACATTTTCCCGCTCTACTATTCGCGGCTAGGCTGCCTGCCTAAGGCTCGTCCTCGCTCGCGTGTCGCTGGACTCGAAAGTTTTTATACAATAACTCAATTCTGCTCTGTCCATAAAGAGCTCCTATAAAGTTCTTGGACTGAAATAGAGGACTTTAATTGGGAAGTCTCGAGACGTGATCGGTGAGTAAAAAGTTTTAATACGGGAATAGAACTTTTTGATTGCTTTCGGGAGAGCGGTCGAGGACCGCCGGAACATATCATCATATCATTATACAAAGCGAAATCTTTCTTATAAAGGAAAAGTTTTAAACTAGGAAATGCGCACCCGGGAATAGTTTACGAACACTCGTCTTGGGTTCGCTTTGTGTGAGACGCGAGCGGAACTCCATAGGAAGGTTGAGATAATCGTTTTTGCTTTTAATCGTTATTTGTCATTCGCTTATAGCGTTGCGTTGCTGCGACGCCTCACTTGAGAATGATGTTGCTGGTCGGTTGGCGACTTGTCTCTATATGCGTGTTCGGGTGCTCAGCACTAGAAGTAAGAACTTAACACAGCAAATGCATACTTAGTGAGTCCTTAGTCCATACACATTTGAGATTGAGCGATTTCTATGATTGTTTTGTTAGTATAAAGTAAAAAAAAGTAAATTGCCCCAGAAATCAGTGGCGCCTGTCTGGATGTGGTACACTACACAACCTGTTTCAGAAATGTAACACCGAGAAACCCATCTAGCTTATTCCGGTATGCTGCTCACACATACATACATGTGACGGAAATGTTTAAAAATATATAAAGTTAAAAAGTTTGTTTGATTGTTAGAACAATAAACATTTTTGTGGTACAGACAGTACATATTTACTAAGAAAATTTATAGACTGTATAACATCACACTAGAAATTACTGAGCCGGTGCAGTTACATACAACCCGCCCGCGGGTTAACTGCGCAGAGTATCCAGCAAATTATAAACACTAAACTCAAGCAAGTATAGTTAGTGCTCGTTCAATATATAGTTGTAAGGAGCCGAGGACCATGAAATAGAATCAAAAACAAAAAAGTGAAATCTCTTATAGGTTTTTGGCATAATATTCTGCTCTGAATTAGTGTAAATACGAACCAGAAAAAAGGAAAGAATAGTATTAAAATCTATGAACACCTAGCTGGTTAAAGTTAAATATTGAGTACACACGATACATAACAGTTATCCTGATACAACACAATCCAAAGTAATATAGAAGCAGGTCCTATATTAGCGTTTCCAACGGCAACTATTCAAAGTTTGACAATAGTAGCGTCGGCGGAGCGGAGTTACGGTGTACAGACATAACGTCCTGCAGCGAGCAATATCTCAGCGGCAGTGATTACATTCGGGGCGAGGTGCAGCCAATCACGTGCAGCTTACGAGGGAACTGGCTGTAATTGTGGAGCGCCAGATTGAACGGGAGCTCCACTGAACTTGCTTTAAGCCGCTGAATTTAAGATAAGTGTCATTCGAGGGATACTTGTTTGAAAACGGAACCAAACAAATTAATAGAGAACAATATGTCGGTTTATATAATTTATATTCTCCACTAAGCACTTCTGAATTATTATGTGACAACGTGAATGTAAAGCAAATGTCTCATGAATAAAATTCACTATCAACTGTAATGTTTACAATAAAAGTGACAATTATAAATTTAAACAAATGTAATGGTTTAATGGACCACACATATATTAAATTAGATAATGTATACTTTATTCGTTATATATATATATCAAATCGATGGCAGCAAAGTAAATTCGGACGTCTACAAAATCGTTATTTTACAGGAGAGCATATTTAGTTAAAAGTTGTGACAATTTTAATATATATGCACCGATTATCATGAAATTTTCTATATTGCAGCAAAAAAATCTCATTTTTTAATTGTAGAACAAATTTTTTTGCTAAATCATTGTTTTTTTTTTTTGAAATAATGCAGTTGTATTTTTTTTAATCTGGAAAAGCTTGGACGTTAAAACAGACGTCTGCCTGATATCCGTTTATATGTCGTGATCTAAAACACGCTCATGACTAATAAATTATTTATTTAGGATAAACCTGCTTTTATCGAAGCCCATATCTAAATTAGCTGCATTTTCAGCATCTGAATCTGAAAAAAACTAAGTAAATGTAAGAACTAATGTTTGTAATAGTATAGTTTACAAAAAAAAAAACGATGATTTTCTATAGAAAAACAGAAATAATACATTTATAAATTGGGACATTTGTAAAACATACGACGTAAAAACGGACAAGTGGCAGATATCCATGCTTAGAAGAGAGGGTCCCCTCCGACCGAAGTAAAAGCAGACAATTTTAAATGTAACGGACATTTACTGCGATTAATTTTAAAATTCAATTGGAGATGTTTTCATTTACGTGCTAGATTTTCTATATTTTTTTAAAAATTAAAATTAAAATTAAATACACTTGCAGATAAGACTGATTCAAGCTCATTTATGTAAAAAACGTATTTTCGACAAAATGTAGATGTCCGCATTTACTATGCTGCCATCGAAATATTGATGAAGTTTTTTTATTGGCTGAGGAGTAGTAGGTTTGGTTGTGTCCCTAAACACAATGATGAAGGTCAGCTGTTCTTATACACACATTAATTTCTTTCAATGCCTCCAAATATAAAATTAAATTGTTTCTGTAATTTGTACATTATGTATTTTTCCAATATATTATATATATATATATATTAAAACAATCTTCAAAATCGCGATGTAGAAATGTTAAAGATTTGACATAACACCGTCCAGTAATCAGAAATAACAATAAACTCCTGTACAAGTTTACATAAAGATAATTATATTATATACAATTTTATCGATCATAATACACATGGAATAGTGTTCCGTCTTACTCACCACGAGGTATACGCGGCGGATTGTGGATTGATTACGATGTGACCAAGCCGTGTTGTGCTCGCTTCGTGCATGCATTAAATAATTCAGGCGACTCGAGCAACAGTTATGTTACATTAGATTATTCATGGCGCCGTGTTAAGTTATTCAACGATTGTTCTCTTGATTATTAACTGTATACCAATCTAGATAAATTATGTAAACGTAAGCGTATCAAAAATAATATTAGATTATAGTATTGAGCATACGAGAAACATTAATAAGTATCATTTTTTTATACGACAATACATAACTTTTAATAAACTAATATCAGGCATAAGCTGACATTTTACTAACAGTATTATTTTAAGTCAACCTTATTACAATTAATCACTGTCAACCATAAAGGCTCTACGTGAAGTCTAACCATAGTGAAGTGAAGTCCACAGGCTCATAATGCGTGGTGCCAGTCAGGTGGGCCCACAAAGCTATTCCGCCGGATAGCACTAATTTCAGTGATTAACTGGAAAAGCGTATATACCAGTTAAGTGCATGAGACGTAACTAATGCCATTAGTGATAGAGGAAATAAAAATTAGTCACCATAATATGTATTCTTTTCGTAAAACATTCTTGTACACAATACGTCTATTTAGTTCTAGTTCTACCGGGAGTGAAGTAATATAAAGCACCGTATTCTGGGTCGTAAATAGGAGCAAGTTAAAAGGCGAGTTGTACACGGAGCCGACACAAATTGGCACAAAGAAAGAAAACTCCTACGAATCACTAAATAATTCAATCGTTTTGTTGAAATCAATGGATTGAAAAATTGTTTGTATACGATTCTAATCAACTTTGACAAAATACACGTGCGAGAATATTATTGTTATATGAATATTATTTATATGGATAATACTTAATTGTGGATTATTTGGATTAAGTAACTTTGAAGTTAGGACAGACACATATATCTATTATGCAGCTTATATGTTCCTTGTGCTACTGGTATATAGAGATTCATACACAAAGACATTGTCTAAGTAAGGATGGGCAATTACATTGCCCACCTGATGATAATTAAACGCGAACACAACAACTTATTGATGTTAAGTGTGAGAATAGTTGTCGAGGAAGCGATTGTCAACGGGCGCAAGTAATCTCGAAGTACTTTAATGTGGTTGGTCGTTTTTACAACTCAAATTTATAATATGTAGGTGTATGAATTATTCGAAATTCATATACCAAATATTACAATAATGTTTAAGTTAAAATAAATGTAAGTTTCGTAATATTAATTTCATCGACGGCTTTACTATACAATATTTTTTCAAACTACAAAAAAATAAACGTTATATCAGCGTACAGCGTAGTTTCTAACAAAATAAAAGCGTGACGGTGGAATTGAAAAAGAATAGAGTAACGTAAACGAATAAAAGATTGAGTGTCGGCCGCGAGGGAGCTCGAGCGCCGCGCTGGTCTCTTTTCTGACAAAAATCTATCTTTCAAATACTCTAAGGTTCGAATAAAGGTTGTGCATTCGTTCCAAAGCGCTGCGAAGCAATATGTCGCTCTACATTTACTTATTGACAATAGAATACGCAGCAAATAATCGTCATTTAAATTGTACTTGTACCCAGCACCAAAGACAATACTCTTCAGCAATCAAGTAAAACTGATAGATACGTCCTCTCATACGTTCAATGACAAAAGCGGACCTCGTGAAACTCGTCCAGCGAATCTTGATAATGCGTGCGTAATCAATAAAAAAATCGTTCGACAATATGAAACATGCTATATCATAATACAATATATTCGAAGTATAGTCGTGTCGATAATATTTATACTGTGGACGACGGTCGCGGGCTGGGGCGGCGCGGGGCATGTTTGAATAGAATATTCCTCTATTATAAGGTCGGCATCGGCGCAGAGGCGCGGAACAATTATTGTTTTATCCCCAATTCGAATGTAAATAAGGACTCGTTAAATTTTATTTCAACAATAAGAGAATGAAATATCAATTTCGTATTTGAACGATATATCGAAGTATTCATATTTGAGATAAATGTTACAGCAACGCAGTCAGTAAAATATAAATGATAATGTTATTAGATATTGATAGATTGACTTTTGATTATTATACGCATTACGAGTACATGACCGAGCTTATTTTGTGGATATATAACTATAGTACATTTACGTAGATATAATAGATTACATTTTGCAGAAGCGGCCCAGCTGTGTTGTGTTGGGATAAAAAAATATTTGAAATGTCCCCGCACCCCGCGCCCCGCACCCCACGCCCCGCACTCCGCCCGACAAGAGCCATTGTTAGGTTTTATTGATCACTCACGCAATGTTACAAAGCGTATGTTTTATTTAGCAGAATAAATCATACACTTGGAGAAAAAATGATAATAGTGCTAAGGATCTTCAGCTTTTATCATTCAAAGACTCATACATTTTGTGTACTTTAGCGGGTAACAAACATTTGACAGTTATCTGCTACACATCGGAGCAGCGTTGTGGAATATGCTCTAATATTCGTCCTTCAAATAGATCGGAAAGATATTGGCCAAACACTGGGATAATAACAGGCTGTTACATTACAATGAAAAATTATCTGAGCTCAGATACTTCGCATAAGTCATAGCATACGTTTATTTGTGATCTTTTGGGCTGAGAATTAGAATTTCATTGCGAGTTTACGTAATCTTATCGAATTTGAAGGAACATCCCTAGAATTGGGACGTTATGAGATACGTGCCTGCATTTCAATGTTACTGCCTTGAACAGATGCGTGAACCCTCATTTATGTGTTAATGAAGGACAAGGTATCTGTAACAACAAACTAGAATCTAAGTGTCGTAAAATATCAGAACTTGTTACATTGGTTGTAACAATTATGATCCTTAAAGGTGGACCTGTGGATACTGCAAATTCAAATATTACACAAATGAGTACACAAATTTTCCCATTTGGTAAAAACTTCAGGAAAATGCGGTAAGGGGCAAACCTTAGATGAGCATACAATCGGTAGAGGACAAAAGGAAGGAAGGAGAAGGATGGCAGTATTTATTTATTGACGATTCAAAAATGCTTCATTGTCAAGTTTACTTCAATAAAATTGATTTGATTTGATTTGACCCCAAAGTTTGCTTACGTCAAGATAGAGAGTCACCGTAAAACAATTGTTTCACATAGTTGTACGTACGTCATTATGAAATACCAGGCTGCTTTTAGCCACAAATAACAACAGTAAGACAGCTTTATATCAACTAGGTGCAGCGGCTACACTAAGTATTTTTATATAATCATACTTTGCTACCAGATTATGGAAAAATATTGTTAAAACAAATGTAGTACAACTATAAAGCGTGAATTGTATTTCTCTATAAATCTGGTAATATAGATGGTCCGAGAAAATAAGATAAGCTGTTAACGACGACTCTTAGCGTAGTTATGCGGTTCCGCTCAAGTTAGATAACTGACCGACGTGCGGGCGGCGCTTCTGAATATGCAGCCGAACCAGTATGGAACTGGGGCGAATGCGGGATTGGTATGTATTGAAAACCTACAATTGTATTGACTGTGGCGTACGAAATAAATGAAGTTATTTTTGTGTAAAAGTACTAGTAGTCGTGCGCGGCTTCGTTCGCGTTCATCGCGTTCATCGTTTCGCGTTTCATCTCATATTAAATTGTTTAAATAATATATGAGACAAATAAAAAAAAAAAAAACCGCTGAGTTTCTTTCGCCGGTTCTTCTCAGGTCAGGGTATTTTCTTTTCCGAACCGGTGGTAGTGTTTCAATTGACCATCAATAAGAAAGTGTAATGCTTCTATATTGAATAAAGTTATTTGAGTTTGAGTATGGTGTTGATTGTCAATGTGTCAGCTTATGTCCTTAATTTAAGTTCAAGTTTGCTTCACACAAAATTGAAACAAGTTCAGTTCAGCGGTTTGGTTGTGACAGTCAAACAGACAGAGTTACTTTCACGTTTATAATAATATTAATATTAGTATAATATATTAATATAGATATTTATAGAATAATTGTGAAATGAATGTGACAAATATGTTTATGTGTAAAGAATTAGACAATCGCAGTAATGAACTACAATTGCTTTATTATTGACAGTCTTAGTATAGCACGATATGAACGATTCTTATCCCGGTTAATAAGTAACTTATTCAAAATATTAAAATGCAATTTAAAAATCCACAAGCGCAGTCAAAGAAGCGTTTACTTTGAACGTACTCGTATAAATATAAAAAGAACGCAGAGTTACAAAGCACAATTATTTTGTTCAAGAAAACGCATTTTACTTTCGTAAAATTGTGCGCTCGAGAGTCGAGTGTGCTTCGTTTTGTCTTTTGTTAAATTTTGACGTTACTTAGAAATATCCTTTGTCGTCATTTACTCCGTTTACATTTTAGTTGTTACTTTTGATATTCGCTCTCAACTTTAGCTGAGAGCTTACAGTTTCTATTACGCATAATATATTATCATGATATTGTGATAGTATCATGCTATAGGAAATAGCAAAAATATTTAGTTTTTTTATGGTGCATCAGTAACAAGCAAATTAAGGACTATTTTTTCTGGATGGTACCGGGCCAAACTTACACTCACGTGAAAAAAACAATACAATACGGTACAATTTAAATGTAATCCAATAAACGAAATGTGAGCGTTTACAATGCGAACAAAAACACACTTTGTTTTTTTATGTGAATAAAACATTAACATTCCGTTATCTGCGCGTCTAAACGTCACGTCACGGTGAACTAGAGCTGTAATTGAATTTATTATCATTTTTGAGGTAAACGAGTTACTCAAATATATTTTATATGAAATCGAGCTTTAATATTTCCATTTCAATAATGTTGTAAGATTAAAGAGGTCTGTATAAGAATACAAACAATTATTCTTAGAAGTCATCGAAGTCTATAAAGAGGTTTTTCTTAGTAGTTGTATTCCTCGCCTTGATTTTATTGGGCGATAAACGAACACACAAGAGAACTGGATAGCGTGTTATATTGTGCAACCCATATCAAAGACCATAGTAATTTGAATCATATTAGACTTCTACCCGTCAGGTAACAAAATAATGTAAACGTTCGCATGTAAATACGTCCGGCGCATCCACATTACCGACCTATTTCCCCGTGGACGCAACTTACCCGAGCTATATGTTTAGCATCTCTTACAACGAAATTAGATTTAAAACGAACGGCACAGTAAGCATTGTGTATCACAAAGACGGCGGCTGCGAGAGAATTGTATCCTCTTAGGTTTCTGAGAGAATTTAGCTCGAATAATGCCACGTGGTGAGACTGTAAAGCTGAACCTTAGCGCTCGACTGCGAGGAAAATATCCGCTGTCTTAAACGCTAAGTAGTGTTTATAGTTTTCTGCAAAACGAGATGAACAGGCTCGATGTAGCGGTTCGGACGTATTATCGCAAATATTCTAACGAAGTTTGCCTTGAAAATTTCCATCGATTAATAATTTCCTATGCTGTTTACTTTTTAATTTATACTTATAATTCGTACTTCGAAAATTTGTTAAATTAGTATAAAATGTAGGTTTTTGCTAGGAAGACATTAAAATAAAGCGTTTTTATAGTTCATTGCACTGACTAAAGGCGGAGATTAAAGCTAATAGCAGGCACTCTATGCTTTTTGAGCTCGTCTGTGCCGGGTGACGCGGCACGCGGCGCGATTAAACATTAACCCGCGCCGGCGGACTCACATCTACACGGCAGCCTGTAATTATGTGCAGCGGCGCCCGACAGCGCACTGTCAACTTAACTGACAAGCACGCAATCTTGTTACGGTTTATTTTTGCAAATTATATATGAATATTTTTTCACCACAATGCTTTCCACAAGTTTGCGGCCCTGAAGAATACACTCTCAATATATTATCTTTTACAGCCCAAGTTTACGGTTTCAAATAAATAAATTATCATTAAAATGGGTGCCGCTAAAATACAGTCGATTGGCACGGGATGAAGAGATCTTGACCGATGTGCTCTGGTTCGATGAATAGTAACGAGGAGTCTGTAATGACTTACTGACTCAAAAACCATTAATAGGAATAATTAGGTTTAGCAGTACAATAAATGAAGATCGGACGGTACGCACCACACATACAGGTACACAAAGTCTGACAACAGTTTGACTTGTCATGACGTGTTGAGAATACAGCGCAACATTTCATTGAATTTTATTTAATGTGTTCTGATATCCAGGATTTAGAAAACCACCATCCAAGACTTCCTGTCTCTGAGTATCGTTCTCGATATCTCCCTGGAGTCCTTCGCAGTGATTTATCATTCTTCCTGAGCCGTCCCATTAAAACTCGCTCACTCGGAATCAGAAAATCCAGCTATTTGCGTAAGTAATGTGTCCGATAGAACTGTGTACATTTAGAAATGTTTTAAATTAACATGTTATCAATTCGTAATGCCAGCTTTTATTTAATAAAATACTAATAATGTTGAAGTATTGATATAAATCATACAAAGTATTCTTGGAGCTCTCTTTGCATCTCACTCGAGGCGGGTATGCTTTAAATGTTGTAATTTATTATAAGCATTGCAACAGTTTTCGAACAGCTTTCATGATCATGTTCTGCGGGCAGTTTCGTGTCTGTTCTTACAGATACGGATCTTGCTTATTATCGTATAAACGAGGGTACACGCACCTGTTCAAGGTGACAATAAACTGCACTCACGTACCTCGGATCGCTCTATCCATCGTATCTCGGGTAACCTCGATAAGCCGTTTCGGGCCGGCAATGAAAATCGAATGCTGAATCCTCAAGGCGACATTTAACCACGTGTAGACTTTCGACGTTTCTGTATTAGGGGCGTTTCAGTACTGAAAAATCTTTAGAAGATTACCGGCTGCAATGTTTCCTACTTATAATAAGCGATTCGTTCTAGTGTAGGATCGACTCCTGACTCTTTGGACTTGTTGCTATGTTTGTGTAGAGGATAATGAAAGACACCAACTGGTTCACGATTTATTAACGAGACGGTACAATTATACGGACTGTGACGCACTTGATAGACACTCTGTTTTACATATGCAATGCTTCGACTTTTATACATGATATATGCCAAAGAATATGAGATACACAGATGTGAAATATTTTAGTCATAGAATATGTAACTTTACTAACTGTTTGCTTTAATACCTATGTGCATATAAGGCACAGGTCTAACTCGACTGTTTAGAATCAGTAAATGTTGTATTGTAAGTTCAACATATAAAAAAAATATAAAGTGATGGTGGGGTGCGAAAATCGATCACCTCCAAGTTACGTTTTCCCTGGAAGCAGCTTTCAGTTTGAATAAAGAAGTAAGTGTAATGCTTCAATTTTGAATAAATGTTATTGTTATTGATCTCATAATAGTTTCACAATAAATATAATAATAAAAGACAAAACAGGAATTGATTGGAGTATTAAACGCTATTATATTTATGGTATCGCTTTATTGATATCCATTTTATCTAAAATTTCTTATGATTCATATGATTAATGTAGTGCAGTAGAGAATGCAATGAAAGTTTCGCCAGCCGATAATAAGTGGAAAACCACACCGCGGGTGTGCGGGGGCGCGGGGTCGCGGGTTAGTCAGGAGACACAAACGGCTGGCGAGATATCTCGCGGCCGCCTCGCTCGAGGCTGACGTGTCTAAGAGCTTCTACACGAGACAGAGGAACGTAGCGAGCTAAAAATAAATTCATTTTTCTAAAGTCGGAAGTGACTTGGAGAGGGTATACTAACTTTTATGTCGTTCTAGGGCCACTTTACATTCCGTATATTTAGAGTTCTTTGTATGGCTGAAAGGTTGAGACAGATTTCAAGATTCCATCGCAAGATATGGAATCAATAATAACGACGGCTTTTACTTTTTTACGTAAGGGTTTATTGGATTCATAAAGAGTCCTTCGAGATAAAAAGGTCGTGTAAGATCCGTGGTCTTAGCATTCGAGCGGCGATCGCGTCGTAAAGTGCGTGTCGTTGCTCGAGAGTCACGTGACCTCCGCGGCTCTGCGTAATACTGAAACACATCAAGAGACACGTGACCGAATCAACTTGTTATTCGGACCGCATCACTGCCTTTTAGCTCACACAATTATTGCTATAGGCCGCAGTTTATCCCGAGATAAATTGGATCATCTTTTCATAAATCCGCACTGGTTAGGAAGTGTCGCAAGTAATCGTCACAAGATATGATGTTAGTGTCCTAAGGATTTAAAGATTAACAGAAAAATAGTTTATCTACATAAAGAAAGGAGAACAACTGATATGTATTTCTTTGGAAGCTTTTATTAAGCTTCGCCTGTTAGTGTGATTGAGTGTGAAATTACAATTTATTCGCACACTATTCGAAGTACCGGTGATAACACAATCGAGTATACTATCTTGTTTTATCACAATGACCACCGAGTAAGCTTGATGTAAAACGATCATGTGTGTGCATGCATTCCGTTAACTGATGGGCAAACTCCCTTTACTCGAGGATAAGGTTTGGAACTCAGTCCATTTCGGCTTGATTTTCTCCGGATGGATCTTTCCCGTAAAGTAAATAATGAATAACAAATACAAATTATCCATATGATAATTCAGTGGTACTGATTTGAACCAAATAAAATATTGCTTATATATAAAATAGTTATTGTAAGACGCTTGTGATAAATGTTTTGTAAGTTTATTGTAAATTTGTTTATAAATTCAACAAAGATATTAAGTTATATTAAAATTGTATCGCTTGGTTCTAGTTCGAGCCGTACTTCTAGCCGGTGGTAGTAAGTTATTAACCGCTTGTTAAATATTGCAGATTCTATAAAGTTTGTGAAGACGGGAGTTTGAATTTCCGATGAAATATCTAAGCGCTAAGTCCTAGCTGCTACTGCTTCGAAATGATTAACAAGAAACATTATAAGCTAAGTTGGATAGCCGAAGTACTAAGCATACCTAAAGACAAACGAACGACCCGACAATGTCTTACTTCTTGGTAAAGTCCTCCTATTATCAATATCTGCTAATGAGGAGGTGTCGATATGGATACACGTGAGGCAGAATTTCATTTCCTCTACCGAGCATGCGATGAATTATAAACACAAATGAAGCACATTGAACCCGCGACTTACAGATAAGATTCTCATCTTTTGCGCTTACTTGAAGCTTCAAAAAAATTCAAATTTCGTAGAGGATCAAGTTGGGTCACAAAACTATAGGTTGTAAAAGTATTTTACATTTAAATATTATTCCTGGATTTGCATCCAAGCATACTTCAAATAGAGTCGAGATGGCCCAGTGGTTCGAACGCGTGCATCTTAACCGATGATTGCGGGTTCAAACCCAGGCAAGCACCGCTGTTTCATGTGCTTAATTTGTCTTTATAATTCATCCCGTGCTCTGCGGTGAAGGAAAACATCGTGAGGAAACCTGCATGTGACAAATTTAATAGGAATTCTGCCACATGTGTATTCCACCAACCCGCATTGGGACAGCGTGGTGGAATATGTTCTAAAAACCTTCTCCTCAAAGGGAGAGGAGGCCTTTAGCCCAGCAGTGGGAATTTACAGGCTGTTGTTGTTGTTGTTGTACACTTCAAATAAATATTTATATATGGTGTATTGTTCCGTGCCAAGTGGCCCAAAAGGACAATTGTCCAACACTGGTAAGAGGTCGGTACCAGCCTCTTCATATGCTCTCTGAGATGGTGGCAAACTCAAGATTTCCAACTGAAAACAATTCCTTAAACTTCACGAAAATTACTTATGTTTTACCGCTCTGAACCGCGATTCGTTTGAGGTTTTTGTAATCTACGGTCTTACAAGCGAGACACTACAAATTAAGTATTTATTTTCGTTTATGCTATGATTTATTAGTAACATTACTGTAAAAACATGTAAGAGTATGAATTTATGTATCGGTGTTTCAAGTTTAACGTCAGAATACAAATCATTCTTGTGCCAAAACAATTCCTTAATCTTCTTTATCTTTCAAACACCTTCAACACATATGCGGGAAGCCTCATGCAACAAACTTTTCGTTTCGCTTCCATTGGTCAGGTTGCCTATCTGTTCATTTTTAAATAGAAAAAAAGAAAATGCAAATCAGATTTTTTTTATATTTATATGAAACATCTTAAAGCACTTGTCTGAGACAACCGTCTTTTGGCGGCAGCTTTTTAGTGTTAGATTCGGGCGTCGCCTTTGACCTGCGACAATTATGTAAATGTTGTCTGGCTCTAGGCCGCACAAAGCGAATTATCATAATACCACAGAGGAAGTGCCGGGAAGCGCAACCGGGCGTCGCCTTCCATAGATCTTGATCCACTCTCCCCGTGTGCTGCACTGCGCTCGCTCCACGCTCGTATAATCTTGCAGAATGAATATTAAAACTGCTCGCACTTTCGTCGCTGCATCCACTGCTTTAATTAGTCGCGGGCGATTTCACGACTGAAATGCTCCTGTCAATAAACTTTAAAATGCAGACGTAAATACTTGTTATTTTTTGAGGGATTATTTACGTCGATGTATTTCGACTCGGATAAAATTATCACCTCGCGTATTTCTGGCTTACGGTGGCGGCCGCGAGCATCGACGTAACATATTTTACATCGAGCTGAGTGAGAGCCATTTTTTTGCGTCGCCATACGCTAATATAACTTTACTGTTATCGTGAATTATTTGCTTTGAATTTTATTCGATACGAAATATTACTATTTTGTCGTTTCCAATCGTAATGTGATAGTAGAAAGGTTAGAGCATGTTGGGGAATAATTTATTTTTGGTAAAAGAAATGTGACCGCAAAAACGGAACGCGTGGCTGCGGCGCGACGGTAGCTCTAAGCTTTATTGCCGGCCACTTTGTACTTTTGCACGACGATTACATGTGATTTACACCCTCGTCGCTCCGGGCTGTTTTATCGTTAGAGCGACGCCTTTATTCATAAAAAAATATACGATTCCTCGAAATAGAAATTGGTCCTATGATCTCATTGTCTTTATAATGTATTTATTATTCGTAGAGAAACATGCAAGCGTCGGCTAATCCTGTGATGAATGTGTCCGGGATAAAGATATCTCACGCTCGGCCGGGGCTGCCTCCCACTGACCCAAGATAAACAAGGTCCCTTGATAATCAGCGGCAAAGTTATACATCGTCGTGTGATTTATTGCGGAATCTTGGCTTGTTCTGTTTACTTAGGCGTAAACATTCCCGCAAAACGTTTAAATGGAAATCTGTCTGCGCACTGCGAGCTGTACGCAACGTTTGCTTTTAATTAGTATCGGAACAATGTTGTACACGCGCGGGTATCGGGGCGGCGCGGCACACGAATTGACGCGGCGTATTTTTATAGCCTTTTCATGTTTTCATCATAAATATATATATTTATATTGTATCTATTTAAAATGTGAGGGTCAGTCGATATATAGAGTGACAATTATATCTTATTCAACATTGTAAACAGATAGAACTTGAACGCGGGTACTTTCTTAGATTTCTAGCCGAATGACATCGCAGGCAAAATCGTAATTTGCTTAGATAACGTTTGTTAAAACAACCAAATGTCTCCGCAGCTTAATCACGACGTTTTTGATTAAGAGAAACCAATTCGTGAGATTTAAACGACTGTTGAATTAAAATTAACATAAACTCAGCGACTTTCGGATAAATAACTCCTTAATATACAGGTTTCTTACTGATAGTTAGAAATAAGCAATGCTCTGATATCTTGACCTTTATTATAAATGCAAGATCAATTTATTTCTTCATTAGGGTAAATGTCAAAGGGTACATACTCGCCCTCACGCGTAGGCGAAGTCGCGGGCGGAAACTACTTTATTAATGAGAACAAGCGAATTGCGTTATTTACCACTTTGTTTTACAATTAAATGACGAGTCAAAGCTACGAGACTCGGCAAAGATTATGATCAAAAGTAATTGTATTACATTATTTATTCCGCCCGCCCTTAGTCCTAATCATAATATTTTGCTTTACATAATGCTCTACATACATCGCGGAATCGTTATACAAGCGTTATATTATAATTTCACTAATGACATTACAATTATACGAAACGTTGTCACTCGTCCCCTTCTCATACAATATCACGGGACAGTCACAATTAAATTATTATTTCCCAGGACACATTTAGCGTTGTTTTGGGTCAAAAAATGTACAAAGAGAGCAAATTGTCCCAAACAACAACAACAACAGCCAGTAAATTGCTCACTGCTGGGCTAAGGGAAATGTGCAGGCTGTTACTTTACTTTACTTAAGGCCTCCACTCCCATTAAGGAGTGGCTTTGGAACATATTCCACAACGCTGTTTCAATGCGGGTAGGTGGAATATACATGTGACAGAATTTCTATGAAATTTGACACATGCAGGTTTCCTCACGATGTATTCCTTTATTTATAAACATTTATAAAACAATTATAAACATAAATTAAGCACATGAATATTTAGCTGTGCTTGCCCGGGTTTAATCCCGAAATCATCGGTTATGATGCACGCGTTCTAACCACTGAGCCATCTCAACACAGACTCAGACTAGACTGTCCTAAATCGTATATTTACTTAATAATATATTTCGCTGCACTCACTCGTTTCTTGAGTTGCGTGTTGCTCCCGATCTCAAACGTTGCGAAACTTCGTTTTAATAATTTTGATTTTATCAAATCAGACTCGTTCGTTATCGCCGGTTGTACGTTAGCGGCGCCCGCCCGCTGTAATCGCGCCCTCGTAGCGCAGCGCTCGCGTGACGAGAGCAGAATTACTGGCATCGCTAACGATGTTTTTATTGCAAGCGACGGTGATCGACACGTGCTCAATTTTATCTACACATATAATAAAATTGGAGTGTCTGTTTGTAATATTGAAATAACTGCTTTCACTAAATTCGTGTTTGTATAAACGGTACATAAACAATTTTTTTAATAGTTAATCTGTTGGTTCCGGCTAATCTTTGGACGACTGGAACAATTTTAATGGGACTTTCTATTACCTCCGGGGTGAGCAAATTATGAGTCTTTCGTTCCAGCCGGCTTGTTTTCCAAGATTGATTCAAATTAATGTATGATTATAGTAACAATTATGTAAAGACAAACCTTTACGTTCCTGCTACTTATGCGCTAATAGAGTTTCTCAAACGTTTTGTATTGTATGTACACTGGTCCAAAGGGACGGGTCATCAATTAAAAGCCCTCACGATACATCTAAAAAGCGTGAGGAAACTCGGCAGGAGAGTGCGGGGAGTGTAGGGGAAGTTTCTTGAAGCTGATTAATTGTAAAACGGGCTGGCGCTTGCAACGTGGAAATAAACTTCGTAATTATATCGCGTTAATGTAGTTAATGTTGTAAACAAAAACGTTACGTCGGTGTAATCGTCAGCTATATACTTATAGATTTCATTATGTCGTTGTGATTGGTGAAGAAAAAACGACGATTATTATATTAAATTGATCCTTAGGTACACATATGTATCTTGTGATATAAATCGCAGCGTTTAATATTTTTTGGTAAACCTTAAGTTAGCAATTAGAAATTACATTTTTAAAAGATTAAATTTGATAAAAGCAAAGTCCAACCAGTGGGTTAGAAAGTATTTTTACAAATCTTCTTAATCGGCAAATATTTTCTCCTATAACGAGGCACTAACTGATATACCAGGTTTCCTTACAATATTTTCCTTCACCCCTGAACAATAAATACATGACAAACTTACTAAAAACGTTATTACAAAAACAGTTCTAAATGTAATATTGTAAAGTGTTTCAAGAAAAATGTAAAGGAACGCAAGCACGACGGTTCAGCTTAAACGTACGTTAATTTTACAATATTCAAGCGAAAACGTTATGGAAATACTCTGGGGTTTAATTATTAATTTTAAATTTCAGCGCCGTTTTCATTTTGTACCGACGTTTATTTAAGCGGCCACTTTCCGTCGCAAGAAATAAATTATTAGACGGTTTTCTGTTTCGTTCTCGCACTAGCTCGCTGTCTCTCTTCTTCGGGAGTCGAGTGAAAAGTCATTATAATGTGTAGTGCGGCGAGAGGCACCCGAAACTCGGAGATGTTGAAAAACAAAATTTCCGTCAGCCTCTCGGCACGATGAGGTTATGACGAGTGAATAATGAAAAAATCTGTGTCACTTCTATTTCGAATCGTCGAAACTTTATTTTTCATCGAACACAATACGGATATGTATGAATAAGAGAATGATTCTTCAAAATGAATATATTTTGCAGGCATTCAAGTATTAGGGTAGTATAGAGTTCTGAATTTGGCAAACAGCATGAGTTTTCATGAGCTTAATCGGTGTTGGTAATTAATATTTTGTTCGATGGAAATTAAAAATATCATAACACGTGCATCCATGCGTGTCATCAACTCGCATTAAGTCTCTACACTATGATATTCTATTACCGTATGCATTTGAAACAATATATGTATGTACATATATGATATCATAATATTTATATAATCAAATTTCTACCTGCGATTTATAACGAGTGTTATAAATAAAATGTTATTGAAAGTTCCGTTAAATATTACTATATACTTAATAATACTACAGTTACGCCCGCAAACGTAGCAATACCTTTTTTTATTCATACGAGTAAATCAAAACTGATATTACACAAACGATCTTTTTTTTATATACAGAATTACAAAAGATCATCTACGTTGACATAAATCCATATAACAATAATGTCGAGATAGTGTTCAGTAAAGTCCACTCAGGTTACTACATTTTTACTGCATTTGTCAAAAAATATAATTTCCTGCTCGATATCAACGTAAAGACGGTTCTTTGTATCGCTAAAGGAGGCTTCGGTGGCGGACGCGCCTTTACGAGCCGCGCTCACGACGTCCGCTACGAGGGCGGAGATAGCGCGCTCCCGAGCGGACGCGTTAGCGAACTTTATTCAAAGCCGCGCTTCATACACGCCGTTAAAGTAGATGGATGCTTTACATTTGTTACAGACGAAGCTCGCGTTACTAACCGAAGATCATTTTATCACGAACAAATTCAAGTTTTAATTGTTTTCATATCCACTTCAAAACACTCAGAATACAAATCAGGATTATGTATAAATACATAATATTATGCGAATGAATACGAAACGAAACGAAACTCTAAAATAGAGAAATTAACGTAAACTACGTATAACGTTACATTTACATAAACTGCGTTAAGCATAAAGGCGGCGCTGTATCTGCGGAAATTATGTTAAAAATCTAAATGTTTTAAGCGAATATTTTTTTAAATTAAGTTTTAACATTCTATAAAGAAATAATATTGACATTATTACATTATTGACATCATTATTTATTATATGAACAAATATGTCATAGCGATCTGTCAAAGATATCCTTGAGAGAACAATTATAAGTCTGTGACGTGATAACAAACTCGTAACTCATTAATAATCCAAAAATCTACTCAAGTATAAAGCTCTCATATTATATTACAATCGCTTACAGACAGTTTCCTTGTTTGTTCCGCAGTACACGATTGTGCCATCTCAGCGAGAGATATGTGAATGATAATTATAATAGTCAGCTAGCTTCATTAAACTGACGGTAGTACTGATGAGGGAGTGTGCCACCAAAGCGGAATAGGAAAATTCTAACTTTTGCTTCAATAGTTTTTTGTGTCATGCTGCACGAGGTGATCAATAATAATTCATAGTTAATTGCATCATAATATATGGAATTCTCGGAAGATCTATTTCCCGAGGTTTCCTGTGTCGTAGTCCAGTAAGAGAAATCGTGTATTTTCGAAAAAAGCTGCCAAAAATACTTCATGTTTTAATCACAAAAATATAACTGCAAACGGACCACTCAGACATATTTTTTTTTTGTCTTTCTCATCTCCATCACAGACATGTTCCGTCGAAGTTTATCAATAAGCCGGTATATTTGTTTATCGATATCCATTTGATGTATGCAGTGCCTTTATGATATACATATCATAAGGTACTGCAAGTCGAAATGAACGTAACGTCGATGCAGCGGTAAGACGTGACGGTCGTAGCTTTCCTCAGTATCCGTGAAATTGCTTCCTTTCTTGTTCAGATTCTGTGAATGAACAGATGAGGCTAACACTCTTTGATCTGATATGAAATTTCAATGCGAACGTATAAAATTATATATTTGACAAAATATCAGTCAATTTAATTAAAAAGTATCTATTATGATCTATTTATAGTATTCCTCTTTTCCAATTGATTTTAAGTCTGTGCAAAAACAAGATGTCACGATAGGCCGAGAGCACAGTATAAAAGCGTTACGTCGCTAAGGGACCAGTAAACCGTTGAACTTTATTGCTAGAAATATTTATAGTTGATAACGATTTAATGTTAGAGAATCGAAATCATGAAAATCAAATTATTATCAGCAAAGTGTGGTGTCACTTTAATAAACACATATATAAATAAGGTTTAGGTTTTATATGCCCTACGAGATAAAAAAAAATAACAATATCGCTGTGAATTCGTCGATCCCGGCCGGTATTGTTTTTAGTATTGTATCGGCGTGATAGTATTGTCATCGGCACTTAAAATGTTCGGGATCGAATTAGTTCAGCGGAACTGCCTTAAAATTCAATCGCCGGATTGTTTGTGCAACCTAACAGTATTTAACATTCAAAAATGACTTAAAATCATTCGTAACGCTCTTTCTCTTTCACGTTGGATACGGGCTCTCTCTCTATATCTTTATATGTTTATAACAAACACAATGACAATCGTTGTATTAAAACATAAAAAAGTAATTAGTGAGAATATTATGTATCAGACTACATCATCAGACTCTCATCTCATCAGAGTTATAATTACATTTGTTATTCCTTTATTTAAACTACATATGATTTTGTTTCTCTTGTGATAAAAAGAGTAATTAGTTTCTTTTCGGTTCTTCTCGGTATAATCTATATTCTGAAACGATGCTTGACGACAAAAGCTCTTATAGGAACAAAGAATACATACCAAACAATACTAACCAATAAATAATATAGTATACTAAAATACCTACTCGAATAAATAGTTTTCTATTTTTGGTTTATTGTTTCGATAAATTCCACAGCTATTAGTGTTATTACCATTAGTATTATTGTAAATAATTTTCAGTATACAGTTGAAACTCTCAATAAAACACAACATGCTATATTTGTTCAGAATGTTTCGCGCGAATTATGTCAGAGTAACTCGAAACCAAACGTTTATTGAAAACGAGTGAGATATAACGATTAGAGCGATCGGGCGGCGCAGCCTTCGCGCGAGTATTTTCCGATTTTTCTGTCACTATACGTGTAAATCTAAAATAATTGGTTTCAAATTACGATTGCTTTGAAGGATAACTATAGTTTATTCTGTTGTCGATGAATAGAGAGAAGAACATCATGAAATCAATCTCCTTTATCGTGAACAGGACCTCCAGTGCTATGAAAACCAGTGAAATTTGTAGTATTAATTGCACAAGAAAATTCAAGTAAAATGGATGGTAAAAAAAAAACACAATGTTTTGCGTATATATTTCTTTTCACCTGACGTAGATATGACGACGAATAAAGATACATGGGTCCATAGGTAACAGATAAAGTTATGTATAATAACGGATATAGTTACGGTTAAAAAACGTTGTGGCATCATATATTAAAACCTAAAAAATCAATTCTGAAATATGTAATTAATTGTTATTGAAATCATTTACATCAAGATAAAAGCAATTAAAATATTAACGTAGACTTTCTTTGGCAAATAACTATATTATAGAATGATAATAAGTTCGTCTGTCTGGTATGCTTTCACAGTTAAACCACGCAACGAGAATTGATGAAATTTGATATGAAGCTTTAGGAATGCCCCAAGTAAGCATATAGGCTTTTTTCTACCTAAAATCTATAATAGACCGTCTAATATGTTGAAAAGGGCGTGGCTGAAAATTAAAATATTAAATGCATATTACAACAACGTAATATACAGTAGAGTCAACAGAACCGGACAGAAAGGGCATAACACCATTTCTATTTATCCAATGAGAACAATTTGCACCGTAAAAGCTATGTACAATATGAAACCAACTAATTATAAAGTTAAGAACAAATGCGTAAGACGTAAATGAGTAAATAAAACGTGTGAAAGAAACACGTTTGTTGATGATGGCCTCCTAATTCCTTTGTCTTCCTCGACACTTCCTGGACGCGGGCTACGGCTGCTCTCTACTTTATATGCATTAGGAAACCTCGGTAAAGGGTTTCAAGTGAAAAAGAACACGAGGAGGGTTGCTGACATTATTTTTTTATTGCAAGCGTGAGATGGGTGAAGATGAGTTCCGTTAAATATAAATGTTTAATCTTGTCACGGATACTGTGAACTTAACTTATAACGTCTTAGCCGAGATCTGCCGTACATTTTAAAAAAAGAGCAGTTATAAAATGCTTGCGATATCCATTATTTAAATGTATTCTAACCGCGATCACAACGTTTGGACAGAGTTGCACCTTTAGTATCATTTCTATACAAAATAATAATGTTTGTAAAGAAAATAGTTTAGAATTGCATTCATTTTCATGTGTCAATTTTTGCTGTTAATTACTCGGAACATATATTATAATAGACAAAACATAACATTAATATCGATAAAAAGTCTAGACAAAACTTAAAATTCCGTTTCTACTAATTATAGGTCAGTGATCAAAAAAGGCGAGTCGAGATGGCCCAGTGGTTAGAACGCGTGCATCTTAACCGATGATTGCGGGTTCAAACCCAGGCAAGCACCGCTGATTCATGTGCTTAATTTGTCTTTATAATTCATCTCGTACTCGGCGGTGAAGGAAAACATCGTGAGGAAACCTGCATGTGCCAAAATTTCATAGAAATTCTGCCACATGTGTATTCCACCAACCCGCATTGGAACAGCGTGTTGGAATATCTTCCAAACCTTCTCCAAGGGAGAGGAGGCCTTTAGCCCAGCAGTGGGATTTTACAGGTTATTGTTGTTGATCAAAAAAGGAATAGTAAATAAAATAAAAAATGACATAATAAATATAATATGAAGCTTTATAAAATAAACTTACTTTTATTATTCTTTGAGTTAAAATAATAGATAGGTGTTGCCCCTAGCCGACCCCTTACCTATGAAGGAGATTATAGTGTGCGAGTGGCTATCGGCCTTTGCGGCATTCTCTTTGGACCATTTCATGGCTTAACAAGTGGTCGGTAGTCAATTGATACAATTGCATTGTCACTACATCGACTGAGGTAATATAAAATCAAATATATACATTATTCGCTGAGGTTTTCTGGTTAAAAGTGATGAAAACACGGTTTCTCGTGAAGATTCTACCAATAAGGTCCCGAATTCCACTACAATTACAAAAAAATAGCTTTATGTAGGTAATCTAAAATGGACCGCTGTAATAGTTAGTAGACAGCATCGTGTCATCGATATTTAGCACATGTCGTATCGGAACAGACCACATACATACATCAGCTGGCTCAGCGTCGACCCGGTCGATATACTCGTATAGTATTGAACTAACAAGCAATCGCTGGTCTGACCGCAGCGTACACTGCAGCTCCAATCGCTGCGGTCAACTTGCAATTTCACCGGTTTTATTCATAGCACGTTCGAATGTCAGATTAGTATTAGTTCGGCAACAGTAATCGCTTCTGTGTAAATTAAATCCGACGACAAATTGGTCAATACATTCCTCTCTACTTGGAGCTCATGGTGCACGGTGGCTGCATATTGCCGCGTCAGGATCTTAATGGATTCGCAAAGGTGATTATTTTTACCATCCGCTGGCCAATCTGCTAAAATAGCAAAACAAATGAAAGATCACACAAAAACACGGACAAATTGTTCAGTGGTCATCAAGGTCTGCCTTTTTAAATTAAATATTATTTTTTAGTAAAATACTATAATGTAGTATGCATATTAATACAAAAAAATGAAATACAGTCCGAGAGCACGACGCTAAATGATACCCTACAGTTTCGTAAGTTTCGACTACAAACGGCAAAAATATGCAGGTGCTAATGAGCTAGACAAAAACGTTTTAACATAATCTCGCTCTCAACGGCCGCATCTCGGAGGCTCGAGTTTTCGCCTAATTATCAATTTTGATTCAAAAGATCAGAGAACACTCGCCGGATGTTTATTAAAGCAACCGCAACCCTCTCCGGCGCCAGATATTAATCGCCCGACGCTCTTCTTTCAGATACCATCATTTTTTCAGAAATCTGTTTTAAAGCGGCCCAGCTTCATTGATCTGCGGAAAATATTTGTGTGAGGTCAATGACTTATAATTCTTATTATTATATACATTTTATTATAAAACTCAATTACGCACAGTACAATGTAGCCCTAGCTCCTGTATGTGCGTGTTTGTGTATGAGTCAGACGTGATATTTTAAATGACCATTTGAACTAAATACTTGTTATTATTATGCAAACTCACTCAAAACCAAATTTGATTGATTATAGGCGTTCGATAATTAATTGCCACTAAATCGACTGCAATTGGTTAGCTATTTTACACATTGAATGCAAGCCGCTTATTCGTGCTCAAATACCTATGTAGCAATAATTAAGGCCGCCCAGCTCATAACATCCGCCGCCGGAATTTAGATATCAGCCTCCGATGTAACTTGGCTGAACGCTGATGGAGCTGTCGCTGTAATACTATGCATATAAAGCGATTTGCATGCGGCCGCTCCTATACGTTTATACGTGTAATGAAATTGTGATAGCTTGCGTGTGTGCGCGGGATTGATTGGGGGGGCAGTGGTATAAAATTAAAAAAACGTGTTCGTGATTATTTAAAAAAAATTAACTAATACATTCCTTCCAAATCAAACTAAAAAATAATATCATCGAATCGAATAATATATCGACTTTATTGATAAGCTAAAATTGATATTATAAAGATTGATAATACCTATGTAACTATTAATAATTGTAATATTGATGTGAAGTAAAGTAGCCTGTAAATTTCCCTTCCCATTATGGAATAGTTTTGGAACATATTCCACCACGCTGTTCTAATGCGGATTGGTGGAATGCATATGTGGCAGAATTATATATATATATATATATATATGCGGTGCTTGCCTGAGTTTGAACCCGAAATCATCGGTTAGGATGCACGCCTTCTAACCATCTGGGCCATCTCATGTAAACTTTATTCAAGTAGGCTTTTACAAGCACTTTTGAATCGTAATTTTACAATTAAGTGAAGCTACCACTGGTTCGGAAAGTACATTCTACCGAGAAGAACCGGCAAGAAACTCAGTAGTTACTCTAGTAATATTAATAAAACTGTTAATGGGGCTTTTTACAGACAAATAATTAAAAATATATATAACAAAAATTTAAAACAGTTATTAAATAAAGGAATAATTTACTAATAATAATAATGAAAATAACAAGGATTTCGTTAAATCAACATTTAAAGTATTGAACTAAAATGAAGAAAATGTGTATATATGTACGCTTAGTACATTGTACCAGTTCTGTGTAATATTTCAGCTCAATCGCTGGGGAAATGGTCTAAAATTCAGTTATAAGTTTAATATTATACATGTGACGTTTAACCCTTCGGGTGCCTGGTGGGTCTGACAGACCCGTCAGTTCAAAAAATCAACGATAACTTTTAAATTTTTGCAGCAAACCCGCTACACTCCCGAGTAGCTTCGCGATACAAACTAACGGCTATTTTGACTACTTTCCCGCTGGCCACAACGTACACCCATCCGAACAACACGCATTTTGTGTACGCTCAGGTCTCAGGGACCCGACCAGGCACGCAGCGTAACTTTTAATCTTTAAGCTATTATTTTTGTTTTGTCTCTTTAATTTATATTGGGTGGTAAATAATTTATGGAAAAAATATTGATGCAGTTATAATGACTGGGCGATTAATAAATGAAGAAATTCGCCAAGCTTTAGAGATAAATTTTGAAGAAAATGAAGATCAGGATGTAGTTTTTGATGAAAGTGAAGATGAGTCAGATACCTAATTCTGATGTTGACAAGGAAGAAGTAAAAGTATATAACGAACCAAATAACAGGGATATCATATATACAACCATCAAAAGTGATTTATATGTCCCAGCCATTAAGTAATTTTGGTCACAGATCAATAAATAAAGGCCTTGATTATTGTTTCTGGATTCTCAACACTACTGGTATAAACGCAATGTTAATGCAAACGTTATTCATATGTTAAACAATTCGGATACTAGAAGGAACTTCATAAAAAAATGGGCATAGTATTGACTGCTCTACATCAGACTGAACGACGTAATAGTTGTAAGATGCAAAATCTTATCTTACTTTACGGAAGAGAATCAGCTCTCATTTAGGGGAACCCTCAGAGCCAACACCCAAAAAACATAATGCTGATACGAAAAAGCGTTGTTATGTATGTCCTAACCAAAAAGATCACAAGTCTAAATACATCTATGTGTCTTGCACAAGTCATATTTGCTTGGAACACGCAATTTTTGATTGTGAAAATTGTCACATAAATACAGATTAGTTACAAGCAATACCTTCGTTACTTTTATATCAAAATATAAAAGTTTGTAAGTTGATTAATTAGTGCCTTAAATTAATGTAAACTTTGATTGTTGACCTCAATTAAAAAAATTAATATTGTCGATTTAAACATAAGTGTTTATTTTTATTACGTAAAATTAGAGACTTTTTAATTTTTTTAATATAACTTTGTAGAAGAATTTTAGTTTATTTTTATTTTTCATTCATATAGCTAAACAGCTCTAAAATAAATATAAACACATTATTTGGCGTTCTGACTATAAAATAAGTAAAAAACAAGCATTTTGTTACCGGGTCCCACAGACCCACCAGGCACGCCATGTAAGTTTTACCCACCAGGCACCCGAAGGGTTAATAAAGAACTTACAATGGACCGGCTAGTGTAACGCAGTTCGAACGAATATAGTCGATGCTACGCTGTTTAGTATACTCATATGGTCATTCCTTAAAGAATTATGTAAAATTCTTGACAGCAAACATAAGTAAAGAATCGCTACGGAAGTATCTTGCATGTGAATTAATTAATTATCGCTAATTGTGAGTGTTATGAATAACTACAGCCATTAACCTATTTAACAACCGCTAATTATTACCTTATTACATTTTAATTATACAAGCACGGCGCGACGGTTCGACTTACATATCATTATATACACTTAATTATACTAATGGATAATTGCTTCGTTAACGATCGCTTGTTACATTAATGTCTAACGTTTTATTTCCTTTAATTATATTGATATTCCAGACAGCATTTATTATAGAATTAACTTTTCGTATAAACTGTACTTTTGAAACTTAGAAACAACTTCTTACACCAAATAATATTTCTTGTTTTATTAAATTTAATATAAATAACAATAAAATAACATAAATTTCAACATAATTATGTAACAATTTGGAACAGTCAAATGCTTTTATTTCGCACTCGTGAAAAGAATCCCCTGGGAGTGGGGATATTGCTAGCTAGATTTCTACTCAATGTAGTTTAAAATGTCTTACCTGTTTCTTTTTAAATATTGACACTTTGATAAAATAGTAAATCAAGATGTAGTTGTCCCTGCTACTTTATATGCTGATTTAAAAAAAAATGAGCAGAGGATGGATGTCATAGGAAAATAATTCTGCGCTAATCGATTGGTAAGCTGTATACTGCTGAACATACTAGGTCTCCCCAGAGCGCGCCACGTTGCTCGGTCACCTGCTTCCCTCATCCTGCTTCTACCGGTGATCCTGCGAATTATTAAAACGTTTTATTACTTGGATTAAATAAATAAATAATATTTAATCATGATTCTGCATCAATGCGTTTTACTTGTACATACTACAACATATATGTGCGAGTAGGATGCAAAATTAAGCAGGGCGAATAAGCTAGCTCGAAATATAAATAAGCACAGTCGAAAGCTATAAGGAGGTGATTGTCTGGTACAATGGCTTTCAAGAACACTGAGCACCAATGCTTGCATTGTTTCACTTAGTAAGAATGTAGCTTAACCCACACGACGAGCTGCTACAATCGTGAATCGCTCGCATGTAATATAGCTGTGGATATTTTTATCTATTCTCCCTCAGTTTCGTCTGCACGCCTTCACAATGTAATAAGCACCTTTTTATGAAACTGAAAAATTACGGTCACGCGTTAAAAATCTGTTATTGGTCTTATCTTTACTGTCGGTCCGTCCACATGTATCGTCACTTTAAAAATGCTTTCACTTTATAGACCGTCGTTTGAATCCTGTGACATTAACATTATTGTGATTGTATTGATTATACGTATGTATATTAACTTAAGCCGGCTAAAAAATGCCAAAATACTTTTGCAATAAGCACATGTTCAGCGCTCGGCCGCGTCCTGCAGGTGACGTCCTATACATTATGTATGCGCCGAAAAACGTTCCACATTTGTCTGCTCCTCGTCAAGAGAGCTTTTGTAAAGAAAATATTCCGCAAAGATATGAGAAGTATACGTGAGCTCGGGATAGCTTGTGCTCAAATTTTAGTATGATTACATTCATATCGCCCATGACTCGACTGACTGCGACCTGCTAGCGCAATGTTCAACGCGGATTTAACACGTGGAGCGCATAATATAAAATAACAGTGTGAGACTAACATAAGACTATAATTTGTATAGCAGTTGGACTTTGAAGTCCTGGGTAACACCAACCATTCTACTGCCAAACTGCAATATTTTGATTGGCAGTGCTCTAATTGGCAGTGAGCCGCAATAACAGGTGCTTGAGACGTAGCTTCTCACTGCCGTGGCTGGCAACATGTTGACACGGTCTAAGCAATGGTTAGTATTTCATAGTATCAATGCTTATAAACGATTGTATTGCCTTCCCACAGAGAGACATTTTGCAATGTATTTAATAAAATGTATGTACTAGTTTATCTATTACATACGAGTATATGTAGGTCACCGTGTATTCAGCGCCAATTAGGCTAGGTAGGCGTACATATTATTAGTATTTTTGATAACTATAAGAAAACATAAATTTTGCTCATTACATTTTTTTATAAATACAATAAAAAGTATAAAATGTTCATAAAAAATAAATTCGAAAACGAAAGTAAAGAAATAAATAAATAAAAACGAATTAGTAAATTACATACAAAGCTAATGCTTGAACATAAACAGAACGTGTTGAGGGTGACTTGTTGTCTTGTAAAGCCGACGTTTCTGTACTTCTGGCGTCAGTTTGAATCTTATTATCTAATAGTTTTGTCTCGCATTATATTCGCCCTACGAACATTTCGTAGTTACGGCTGACGCGATCCGGCGGCAGGTGGGCTTCTTTTATGCTTGAACAAATATTAAGGCCTTTCGGCAAACCACTCAACACGAAATTTAGGCGCTGGGATTATTTGTCTGAACACATTAATAAACAAACGAGTAGGCGCTACTCACGCTTATTTGACCGCTTAACGACGTTACTCCAAACACCTTTTAAAAATATATTATTATAACAGTTTATGTATTCGCTTTGAATTAGATTAAAAGCAGATCAACTAAACTATAAGATCTTGTGTAAGAAACGCTAAGTGATTGTACCCCGTGTCTGTAACTTCACAAGCTAACTCACTTCCACGCCGCGGTACAGAGTACTAATCACATGTCTTAAGTATGAAATATATCAGGTAAAAAATAAAAAAAGCCTTCTGCTCATTTGCCAAACATGCCATAAAACATTGCCGTTTCTTCTCGCTAGAAGCTGCTTTCCGAAACGGTGGTAGTATTTGATTATTGACGATTCAAAAACGCTTCATTGTGAAGTTTACTTGAATAAAATTGATTTGATTTGATTTGATTTGAATACTATTTTTGTAGAATAGACGACGAATATATACTTTGTGAGACTTCTCATATAATGCATGCAATGCAATTATATTTATATCATTATTGACAAATAAACATCGTCAAGAGGACACTAACGAGAAGTGTAGTGCAATGTACGTTAGGCAGCATAAATGAATCAGAATAATTTAGGAATGTATGAAAACAATAAAAGGAAGAAACAAGCAGTAACAATTTGTAAATGTAAATTAACGATCATCTGTGATAATTACGTTTCAGACGCGAAGTTTATGTAACGAGCCAATAAGCTGAGAATGGGAAGGCAAAGAATGAATACGTGAAAAAGAGATGGATAGTCCGGCCATCGGCTACTTCCGCGCGCTGGAGCGGCCCGACGTGGGGCCGAATTTCCTAAGGATACTTATGTTTGTTTTACGACTCGCAATAAAATGTTCACTTTCCTTCCGATTAAGAGGGAAGTTAAAATTAAAGTTCAATATCAATAACATGAAGGGAATTGATAACATATAACATACTAATAGAATCACCAATCAAATATATAGTGAAAATGTAGAGCAAATTAGTATTGAACTATTCCCATTATAAATAGTATCTTCAATATTTTTTTTAGTTCTAGTAGTACAAGGAAATGCTAAAACCGTCCTGATTAAATGCTGATGTGTAGTATAAATTACTTTTTCTACCTTCAACACAAAGACGACGATGACGCGTATGAGCTCTATCCGCTGTAATTACATCGGGACACTCGTCCTAGATACTGAATCAAGGCTAACTCATCACACCTGGCAGAAGGCCCTCACACGGTGACGAGGCCCCACCCACGGTGCATGCTTAGACTTAGCAACACCGCTGTCAGTGCGAGTGGGTAAGGCTTCGTTACATTATTCATGGGGTCGCGAACATTGTACAACTCGCATAAAAGGAACAGATGTTAGTGGAATAAAAACTTCACAGCGGCTCAGGAATAAAATTCCCTTGTGTCGCAAACACGAGACTCGTTTGGTTGAATAACTCCCTTTCAGCGATATTTGGCGCGAGGAGGTTGTATACAATTAGATTACTTCATATATATTTACAATCTGTTTACAATATTTACATTATATAAACATTCTATAGTTATTTCATATTTAAATCAAGTTTCAATATAAAATACATTTGTGTTGTTACGTTTTTCAGTATACTGTTGGAGATGAATGAAATGTTCAAAATATTTACGAAAAGTATTGATAAAATATTCTTATTTGTATATCTATTGCAAATAGATAAAATAGTTACATTCATTTTGCATAATAACTTATAATATGGATTAGGATTTTAACATTAACAACTAATTAACTCGTAAGTTTAATGATCAGTATCAATATTTATCTTCATAGAATTAGTTAAAAATTCGAAAACAAATATGTTTTAGCATTATAAGCCAAAAATTAGTTAAAGCCTTGATTTGATACCTCCATATCGATTTTTTAAGGACGCTATTAAGTATATTTTGTACTAGCTATACCCGCCCGCTTCGCTGGGCATTAGTCGCAGAAAAATAAATTTTTAATTTTTAATTTTGTACTTAATTACTGATCATCAACAGTGTACAAATAAATAAGTAACAAATAAAGAGATAAAAACATGCGAGATCTAATCAAATTCTTAAAAAAAAAAAAATATTCGTCATCTATTTCATCTTCTTCAATGGTGTTCTCGATAGGCTGCAGATTGGTCATAACACCCATCAATCAACTCATACGATGTTCTATAGGTACGATGAAATTTTTAATTAAATTTCTATAGTCTGTAAAAGTTTGCTTCAAACCAACACGTCCTTTCATCCGGTTCTATCGAATATCGATGTTATTACATTTACAACCTACTCAATACTTGCGAACGTACGTCAAAGCATCCTGAGCGTATTCGTGCATATGTCTTGGACTTCTACTGTACCGAAGATCTTTGTCCAATATCAGCAGATACTATATCATTCGATATTGTATTTCGTAAATAAATGTACTCTTTGGCTCAGAGTTTTGATTGGTTGTATCGAATGTAGTTTAATCGTTCGTTCTCGACCATAGCGTACATGTCAACAATTAATTGTTAAAACGGTGACGACAATTCAGAATATGGTTAGATTGATTATTTATTATCTTTAATCATTCTGCGATACGCAAAAAAATCCATGCAACTAACTCTTCGATGTCACAGAGCCTGTCGTGAGAATATTTTCATACGGTCCGAGATGATATCCATCTTCTGCTTGCTTAAACATAATTGGATAATCGTAATAATTGTCATACGATTGATGTGTTTCAGCGACACCTTGATTGTTTTTGTGTCGCTTAGTGATAACAATACCTCGTTTTGTAATTTCTGTACGAAAAACTACAGCTGTGACTTCAGGAGCCACGGCAGCATTAAAACGAATTTCATGTTCTGCATTCAATGGCGTTCTATCTGCATTGATAATGACTTTGAATCATTTGTCATAATCATCTTCTAAAGCAGTTTTAAAATCTTTAACTAAACATTTATTTTCATAAAGCATAATCCTACATTTATCGATGATTTCTCGATTAGTTGTGGTACTGATCATGCATCGAAGACCAATCTTTTTCTACGTTGTCCATGGAATAAATGTCCAGAAACTGGAGATTTTATTTAGATACTGGAAGAAGTGAACCAATCATATGATACACTTTCAATTTAGAAGAAAACGAAATTATTGTATTGCACAATATTTGCTGCTCCAAATGATGTCATTTCAAAGCAAGAATTGTAATTTGTAGAAGAAGTTCTGGTGGTTCAACAGTGGTAAATACATTTTGCCAGTGGAGTAGCACTAAGCAGTTTATTTTAAACATCATAGCGAGACAATACGGGCATACTATATTTATTGAACCAATGATCACATCACACAATGATCACATCACATAGTCTATTTTAATCGTTGATCATCCAGTCGTTGGGCTCGCTCGTCAGGTTTCTCAGTATCTCTTAATGAAGATGCTTTTTCGAAGATCTGAACTTGATCATTACGTTGACTAACTGTTTTGGCAACTCTCAAAGTAGAAATTCGGATTCTATTTGTTTCTAAACGTATTTCTTGTTGGTGTGTTGTTTCCGTAGCTCTTTTGGATGACGCTGCGCATATATTGTTGATGTTCCGATATTTTGTTTCTTCAATGGCATGGTATTTTCTATTTATATAAATTATTTGATTCAATGATGATTAATGATTTGCATTTTTTGTTTCATATTTTATACTTATCGGTTGATCGGCATAGAAATGCAACGTGATACTTGTAAGGGCCATCTGTTGGTTATTTTTAATGATACGGATGAAATAATCACTTTCTCCGTGAAAAAATATACGCGAAATAATATCGGTTGAACGGTCCAGATATATTTATATCTCAGCGCTACCTGGTGGCGAGTTACATCAATGGGGATAGCATAATCTCTTTATTCATTTAATCTTAATGCTCGATCAAATAGTTTCTGAGTTTATCGATGACACACATACAAACACATCCACTTTTGTATATAGATATCCTATCATTTGCGCAAGCACATGTTTTTCCTGTATACCAATTTTTATAAAGATCGGTGCATCTGTTCTCGAGTTATAGCAGAACATACAGACAGACAAAAATGTCAAAAATGGTAAAAATTATGTCAGTCAATCAAAAAAGAATACTTATGACGAATTACGACAAAAATAAGTGTACAGAAAAACTCAAGAGATTTATATTGTAGATATAGATTTAGTATTCACGTGCGATAGCTTTATTATTAGCGTATTTAATGTATAACTTTGGTTTTTCTGTACCGATTTCTATGCTTCTTTTTTATGGAATACTTAATACTGTTAACTTTTTTAATTTGGGATGATTGAGAGTGTTATAAACGCAGGAATAGACAAATATAATCAGAAAGCTTCGAACTACTAAGCTATTGGCAGTGACACGTGTTATTGTGAGTCAACCATAAAAGATAGACAAAGGCTGCCATAGGATATTTTTTACTTAATTTTAAGGAGAACATTTCCGTAATACACATTTTCTATGTAGCTTTAACCATTATGGTTGTACACGCGACAGAAGCTTAAAATGTGGAGTAACTTCTACATTTCCCTTCACTGCTCTGCTCCTATTGACTGTAGCGTGATGAAAAGTATACTATAACCTGCTCAGGAGTATGATAAATAATTATACCAAGTTTCGTTAAAATCCGTCGAGTAGTTTTTGTTTCTATAACGGTTATATGGACAGACAGACAGACAGACAAAAATTTTACTGATTGCATTTTTGCCCTCAGTATCGACCCCTTTTCAACCTCTGATAGTTATTTTGGAAAAATATTTCATGTACAGAATTGACCTCCCTACAGATTTATTATAAGTATAGATATAAACATTTGAACAACTCCGAGTCTTTGAACAATCATTCCTTTATAGCTATATCACCAACATGGCGCCGCACCGTAGCCGCGCCCGTTAACGCAGATGTATTAACCACTGCGTGAATTGGTAATTTGCGAATCGCAGAGTATTTATTCAATGTTAAAATTCCACATACATTTTTAAGTTTTGGAAATGCGTCATCTTAAGATTATTTGTAGATCTTATTATGATAGAGATGTAAGGAGGCGCAAACTACATCTTAGCGCACCAAGCCAACCTCACCTGCCGACTAGCAAACGAGGCTTTGGCGACCGACTGATGGCGGTATAACCATCCAAATAAACGTAGCTTAATACCACAGGCCGATGACGGGCAGCAGCTTCACCGGTGCGAGAAGCTACGTTCTGCGATCGCCAACCCGTCTGCCCAGCGTGGCAATTATGGGCATTCCCTTCAATGCATAAAACACGCAAGCCACGGCCCCCAGCCCCGCTATTCTTCATCATAGTGGCGACGATGGTAACGGCGGGACGGGGGGTGCTAAGAATCACCGGGCTACTGGAGGCCACCGCAACGGACTAATCTTGGCGACGTACAACGGACGCACGGTACGGCTTGATGCGCATGTCTTGCGTAACTTGAGGAGGAACTTGGGAAAATAAGCTTATAGCGGCACATATTAGGTTTATGTGAAGTCCGCAGAGAGGGACAGGACACCGTCACCCTCGAATCGGGCCACCTAATGTACTTCCGAGAGGGAGACCAACAATCCCAAGGTGGCGTTGGGTTTCTGGTTAATAAGTCCCTAGCTGACAATGTTGCTGAAATCTCCAGTGTGTCGAACAGAGTAGTGTACCTTATTATAAAGCTCACCAAGAGGTAGTGCAAGCGTACGCACCGACCTCGACACACTCGGACCATGAAGTGGAGGAAATGTTCGATGACATATCGAGGACCCTTCACTTCACCACGAAAACTTACTATAACGTTGTCATGGGAAACTTGAACGCCAAAGTGGGTGTACAGAATTGCAGCGAATCGGTAGTAGGACCCCATGGAATTGGAAGCAGGAATCATAGGGGGCAAATGCTTGTCTACTTTCTAGAACGGGAGGGGCTCTTCTTGATGAGCTCTTTCTTCAAGAAGCAGCCCCAAAGGAAGTGGACTCGCCAAAGCCCTGACACTATGACCAAAAATGAGATAGACTTCATCATGATAGATATGATGCACATATTCAGAGATGTCTCAGGGATCAACAGGTTCAATACCGGTAGTGATCACCGACTTCTCCGAGGCTCTCTGAATATCGATTTTAGGGCCGAGCGCGTCCGTCTGATGAAGTTCACGCTCCGACCAAAGCTGCTCCAAACCATTGCGGGATCTGAAACGTTCCAGTCAAACCTGGAGAACCGATTCGCTTCCGTGAAAACCACAGCAGACGTAAGCCAGACCCTAGAAAATATAATTCGATTTCTCAGGGAAGAAGGTACAAGATTTTGTGGCATGCAGCGTAAGGGCAGGAGGTCGAAACTTCCGGAAGAGACTTGAGGCCTTAATTTAGATTTTAGGTCATGACATACGGAGCCGAAACGTAGTCACTCACGGCAAGACTGGTCCACCAGTTTAAAGTCGCTCAGCGTGCTATGAAAAAGGATCGCATCAGAAATGAGGCGATCCGCCAGAGAACCAAAGTCATCGACATAGCCCACCGGATTAGTAAACTGAAGTGGTAGTGGGCTCTCCATATTTGTCGCAGAACCGATAACCGTTGGGGACAACGTGTTCTAGAGTGGAGACCGCGTCTCGGCAAACGTAGTGTAGGACGTCCTCGGGCACGGTGTAGTGACGACTTACGCAAGACGGCTGGCGGGAGCTGGATGCCAGTAGCCCAAGAACGATCTCAGTGGCGTGCAATTGGAGAGGCCTTTGTCCAGCAGTGGACGGAAATGGGCTGATGGGTGGATATTATGATATACCTACGCGACTGACATGGCCCATAAGCCTACTCGGTAGGACATAAGTGTTGAAAGAATATTTGACTATTTAACCATTTCATTTTACATCGTAAATTCGCCACTAACCTTAAGAACAAAGGTGTTATGTCTTATGGGCCCGTAATTACACTGGTTAGCCCATCCTTCAGACCGAGGTAAACGCATCTGAGTATTGCTTTTTAGCGGTAGAATATGTAATGAGTGGCTTGCACGCGCAAGGATGGTTAATGTTTCTTACAGTATGTCTATGACCAGTTACCATCAAATTGTCCATTTGGTTGTATGGAATAAAATTAGTATGAAAGTTTAGAAAAAGCTAAAAACACCAAATGAATACCTTAAAATTGACTTACAACAGGAGAGAAACTTTACCTATCTATTGATTTTAAAGATTTCTTTCTATAATGTAATATGCATACTACACATCCTTCTTAACGCAGTATTATCGTCAAGAGAACGCGACCCCGAAGGCGAACTACACTATTCATAGTATCGTGGGCGTGTTCTGAAGTTGGACCGTCATTATCAAAAGTTGGGAATGTTTTTGTAGGACTCGTCCCTCGTCCCTCGCAGGGTCTCGCAACCCTTCCAGCGCTGCGGTATTACGTTCGCTCAATATTAAAGAATGAATAATGTCACACATTCTGCGGCGCGCTCCGGAGCTTTATTAAACGACGCCACTTTTTATCGGCTATCGAATAAACATTTTATCAGCGCATGAAGAATACTTATATCGTAGACAGCTTACCGAAAGTATATTGTGACATTCAAAATATATCATTCAAATGTTGGTATGCTTACATTATTAAGTTTAGACGTTTTAGTGTATGTATATGGTGTATGTATAGTTAATGTATATGTTTCAGCATATTATGATTACAGAAAACTGCAAACTGCATTATAGTAATTAATAGCATTGAAATAGTTATTTTATTTTACCCGCACTTTTCCGCGACTTAAGGCCGTTCAAGAGATAGTTTCTAATATGCAGCTGATATAGTTTATAAGAACTAATCTTAATAATCATCGGATGTCCTAAGTACAGTCTGGCCATGTTACATGGCGCGTGTATATGTAGCAATATGTATGTACAAGCACCACTGAATGTTCATGTGCTTAATTTGTGTCTATTATTAATCCATAAATTATTTATTAATAAAACCTGCATGTGTCTAATTTCATAGAAATTCTGCCATATATGTATGTAACCAACCCGTATTGGAGCAGCGTGGTGGAATATGCTCCAATCTTTCTCCTCGAAGGGAGAAGAGGCTTTGGCCCAGCAGAGGGAAATTTACAGTTGATGATGATGAGACATTACATAAACAATATTTTTTAAAACTACATCCAATCGTTTAAAAACCCCAGACCCGTCGCTCATAGGACTTACAGGCCTCACATTCGCATAAAAAGGTTGATTTAGTATATCGCGACTCGGAATGACACTCAGCAATAAATATTTATAGACGCCGCACGCAACCCGAGATGAGGGCGAGACGGAATGGCAAATTTCATGTTGGCCGTAATAGTATGCTGAATACTTCACTGGCGCGCTGGCACTCGCCAGCTGAAGCTACAGCGTGAAATATAAATTCTATAATAACTATATATAGTTTTAGCTCCAAGCACATTATAAATACTCCAGTTGTTGCAATTTTATCGTTCTTAATGTTATTGTGATCAGTCAACTTTTCGGTATATCGGTATTTATTTGGCTTTATTGGGTCACTTCAACTAAAGATTTAGTATAGACCAACGGTAGGAAATCAATACATTATGATATTACCGAATGCTTCATATTAATTCACAGTAAATTCATCACTGCTAGTATTTTACAAAAATAATTTATATCATAGCCCTATAGTGTATTTTTGAAATATAGTCGAATTACGTAGACTCCAAGCGATACTTGAAATTCCTTGCGTTGTTTGCTTTCATAGTGAGATCAATAATTATAAATGCTAACAAGCAAATAACAGTCATCCGTGCATATTCTATCTCCCCTCTAGACTTGTGAAAAGGTTAGGTTTGGTTACCCTTTCATGTCGAGTATCAAATTCAGCGACAAATGCATAAATAACTGACACATGTGCACAATATTCGAACGTCCCGACGGCCAGCGCGGTGCGCGTGTGTGCGTGTATTGCTGCAATAAATCGCGAACAGATATTGGGTCACTGACAAATCCTTGGCCGCACGGAATTTTCAATATGAATCAAAATTTATACGAATTCTTCCGCGAAATAAGTTCAATAAAATTATAAATGTGTTTTCTTGGACAACTTTCGTAACTGTAACTTTCGGTATGGAAATAGATGACTATAACGTTTGTCGACTAATCTTTGGCAAAAGTCAGAAGATCAAGTTTGTACAACTGTATGTCCGTCACGTTGTCATAAATAACACACATATGTCACACCCATTGAATCATAAATGTTTATAAAGAGTTAGACATGGCAGGGCGAACCGTCGTTGTGTTCGTTGAATTAATAAATATATTTTATAAAATCAAAATATGAACTTCACGCAGTTTGCCTCTATGTTATTTTAACCTTGCTTAAGCACCATACCTTGTTTGTTAGCAATTCATTTATGGTTCTTATATGGTACACGTATGGGATGTAGTGGGATAGTAATGACAGGAACTTTTATGGGGTTAATAAAATATTGACCTTGGCCGGCGTTGAAAGTGTTAACACTGGCTATATATTTTTAATGATGGCAATGACTGACATTAAGAATAAAAGTGTTTTTATCGGGTGTTTCCACAGGCTCTCACTAGATTCTCTTACTGGTGAGAGCGTGACACTAAATTGCTCTTATGCTCCGTGCCCCGTAGGAGCATAAGAAAGTATATTGTCATGTCATGCTCCTATTGTTGCTCTGAGAAGTCTATTTAATTAATATTATTCATAGTCATAGCCTCTTTTGTTAGTTTATACGAACACTTACATTAGTTAATGATAAAAAAAAAATGTTTTCTCGGTAATTTATACTAGGCATGCCTTTTCAGATCTGACGTTACCATGTTTCCCTACAATTTTGAATTTGGAACTGTTCTATATTCGAATGTGCTTACATTTTGAATGTCAAAACAGTTCAAAGTATTAGGATTAATCCTATTGTTCACTCACAGCATCGATTGGAATCTGCCAGGTTACATACGAAAATGAATCCTTCTTAGTAAATTGTTCGTGCAGAAATTTTATACAAGTTTAGAAGGGGCCTGACACGCCTTTAGTGTTTTGAAGAGCTTACGTCTGTATTCAATGATGAAGCCCCGTGTCTGTGGACTGTCGAACGCTGGTATTTAGAATTCCAGCGTGGACATACTAGTGTCAGTAACAAATCTCGCGAAGGACGTCCAAAATCCGCCTACGCTGAAGATAACATCTCTGCTGTGAGATAAATAATTCTCGAAGATTGTCATGTAACATATCGAGATGTAGAGGCTGTATTAAGCATCTCTTGGTGGTATGAGAAAGCTGGTTTGCCGTTGGATACCGCATCTGATTTCCTTCGATCACAAAGCGGCCCGCGTCAATTGGGGTAAGAATTAGCTACAAAGGTTCAACAGGAGAGTCAAATTACGTCTACGACATCATCAGTGGTGACGAATTTTGGACCTATACCTACTATCCGATTTCCAAAAAACAATCTATAATCTGGGTTTTTCAAGATGGTGGCCACATTCGCTGAAAAAACCGGCCTTGTTGCGACTATTGCATTTGAAGATCGTAGAAAGTTTAACGCAGAGTGGTATATTATCTTTTGTTTACCTAGGCCCTAACGATTTTTTTACATTTCCTAAAATTAAAAAAAGTATTTGTGTTCAAAGGTTCCAGTCCGGTGAAGAAGCAATCGACGCTTTCAGCCATTTTGAACACCCCACTTTAGAGTGGAAAAAATGTTATAATAGGCATTAGGCTTCGTGGTGAATACTTTGTAAAGCAATAAAAAGTAATATAACGTTCTAGTTGTGTTTTTTCCTTCAAACGACAAAACTTAAAAGGCATTCATGTAACATGTAACTGTGAATTAAACTGAGTTAGGGCATCGCATCCAGTTGCCTATTCAGGGCATTCATAATTCATACATACATGTATCTATAATTAACTATATTAATTAACAAAACAACGCATAACTTTAAATTGAAAGCGAGAGTACGAGATGAATAGATTATTGTTTTAAACTACTTATATTAACTACTCCTGTTTTCATTTAACTAAGTCAGTTTTCCCTCTGGCGCGAGTTAATAGCTTTATCGCTCGTGAAGGATCTAAATAATTAATCTCAGTTAATAGTAGCGGCATCAGCGGGCTGTCTAAACTTGAGCCGAGTGGCGGCGCATGTATCCGGCGCGTTCGTCCCGCGTGGGACTGTGTCACCACCGACTTCTTTATTACTTGTGAATGAGTCATTACAGCCAATACACGAGACAAACCTGGAAATAGACTGATCACATCGACGTCTTCGGATAAAGCCTCTTGGAATTGGAAACTATTTCTTTACCGCCATCACGCCGCTTGCCATTGGATATAGGTTATTTTGTTCTTACACAATTACACAGTAAAACAAAATGGTTAAAGATAGAATAATCTACATACGTTCTTTCACGAAATCCTATCAAATAAAACAAATTATACATCCAATTTGAGACAGACTTCTTCAATATAAATATAATGTTTTAGTTCGTTATTATTATATCCTATATTTTGGTAATGACTTTGCTCATATAATCCTACAAATATACTTTGTTATTAATGCTAGACATCTCTCGCGAGAGGCGCTAAATTATATTAAACTTTTGATTACTTTCGAATTAATCTTTACATCGCATCGTTAACAGATGAGCGCAAATTTCAGCAGATACTTCGTTATCTTGTAAACATCGAAGTTCAATATCTGCACTTATTAACTAAGCTCGTCTTCCACTGGATACGAAACTACTTCAACGTTACAGTTACACTATAGAATTTACACACAGACTGACTTCTGCGCTAACGATCGACACTTCAATCTCTACGCGTAACAAATATTTGTTCAGTCCATACGCTCGCTTATGTAGACAAGACGGTATTGATATTTACGTTTGTATTCGCACTGTATTTGTTTTCGGAGCCATCATGTAGATTAGCGAAAGTGACAGGTGAAAACGTTTTCATTTACCGAATGAACTTAATGAGACTTTTTTATGTAGAAACAAAAAAATACCAATATCGCAACTGCATAATCTACCAACCAATTGGTGGTTTGTATCTTAATTTACAAGAAACTTCAAATCGTAAAACTCTTAGTAATACTTAGCGATGCGGGTCAGTTTGTGAGTACGAGTGCATTACCGGCAGACGGGAGTCTCCGCGGCGTAACTAACGCCCGTTAGCTGACTGCGAGTCGCTCACTCGCTAACGACCGTTACCGCGCCGCACACTGAGAGACGATCACGCTCATATCATGTGCTGCTAGTTAACGAGACTCAATCGATCTCGATTATATTATAACTACTTTATTATATCTTTAATATAATATTCATAATTCTATATATGTTAAAAAACAACTATAACATTTGCCTACGGATTATTTCTTAATGAGGCTTATTGAATATCGTGGGAGATTATTCTCAAACTATATATACCGTCTCTAGCTCTAAACGGGCATCTATTTGCTTTACAGAGCTAATTAGGTTTTGAATAGATCAAAGTTTTGTTTAATTATCATCCTCTAACAGCCAATACGATAGGAATGTACAATTTAATTTCTAGGAAGGAAGAAATACTCTAAGTACGAATCATTTCTACATCACCAAGTGCACTAACGGTACATTATTTTACTGAAGGAATTATACGTCTGTCGCTTGACGTTTATTGTACATTAGTCAGTCAAAAGAGACTCTCTTGAATTGGTTTCGGAGCGATTGCCAAAAACCATACAAGAATATCGACACTGCAAACTTGCAGTTCAAATTATTTGTAGTGCACGGTTTCCTATACTTTATAATACTGCATCGATATGCTGACACGATTTCATAATTATGTCGTATCAATTACATTAGAATAGGTCCAAGTATATCCTATGTCCCTACAACTGACAGCGCAATATCGACATGGACTTTAGATACGTCAGTTTTTCTTATCAAAGGTATAAGATAACAGTTGACTTGCCGTTTAAGAAAATGCCGTTTGAGGATTTGGTAATGTTAATAAAATGCAAACACACGTCGGCAATGTTCCGCCAACACGAACTCTAAGGTTCTCTGTATGTATCTCTGTAGCGGTATAGAATAATGCAATGGACACTATCCGCTCACCAACTGCCCGTCTGCAAAAAATGTATTCAGCAATGCAAAAGCTATACTCTATTTACAATGGACACCCGCACGACGAATCCATCACAACAAGATGTATGCAAAGGTGCGGGATTACTTTCTTCGAGCAATGTTTCTATTTAGTTACAACGTCGCGCGTCCCGCTCCGCGTGCTGATAAATATTTTATTTTCGATCAGTGGAAGTCGCTCGCGTCTCGTGCGTCGACTCGAAGAGGAAAACAATATGGAACGTATGTTTTATTTACTGAGAAAATTCATTGTAGCCGTATCCAGCAACTGCTGACTTAATAATAACAAAGTAGTTTCTACAACTAGCTACTAAACAGTAATAAAACTAGAAACGCTTTTTTAAGGTTCTACTAATGTTTATGTTTTCCACTGAAATCTATCGTAAAATTATTATTAACATTGCAAAATCTCAATGAATCCTGATGTGTCAAAACATCGTCACATTGAAGCTGAGAATGAGTTGGATAAAATTTAAGTCTTGAAAAATAAGGTCTTGAATATTATATATGTATTGTCACCGTAAGATTACAAAACTCATTAGATTAAAATCTGGCAGGACGGATAATAATCTGTTGAAGTATTGCGAACCGTGGAATGTGATTGCAATTTAACGTGTTATTGTAATCTATGTCATCAGATAGTGATCTCACAAATTTAGTAATCTTACGGTGACATATATACTACACTACTACTTATGATTTGCTCAGGGCCTTTGCAAGGCATTCGTTTCTCTACTTAATTAGTATAATTAAGAACTGGCAGTTACATCATTTGTATTTCGTAAGTGTAAGCATTACGCTTACACTTACAACCGTGTATGTACATCATTGCGCTAACCTAAGACTTAAATATTTAAACGAGTCGCTCGAACACGCGCCACGGACAACTTTAATAAGTCCCGGATCATTTGTACAAATTTTCCCTCTCTGCGGCTTGGCGAATTAATATGTAAATACTTTTGAAATTTTCTACATAAATTACGTTCAGAATTTGAAAAGCAGGTCGTTTTTAAATTTTTTTTCGCATATCGAAAATTGTATGAACTGTTTATAATCTAATAATACGAAGATCATATCTGTTAGACGAGAGCTAAGTAACAGTTCCTTAATATTCTACTGCAGAGCGAAACTTACTGTTATCCAGTAACGCCTGTGTTAGGAGCGGAACGACGAGAGCCCGGGGGGACAAACCTGCGACTTCCATGTCCTTAAGTGGCCTTTATATAGCCCAGCTGTTGAAGCCTGTTATTATAATTACAGTAAATGTTACTAAGTTTATTGCTTGAATGTTTTATTGAGAAATATGTAAACGATAACAATTATAATTGCGCTCAAGAGTTTACCATCAGAAATTGCGATTTGTTTTTGTTTCACTTTAAATACCGCGCTCAATAATGTCCTGTCCATTAGCTCTTAATGATTTAATCTGAGCATTAAAAGTGATTAACTGCAAACTGGTTCAAACAGATATCTTCAAACTTAGCCCCCGGGTGTAATTCTAAGCGGGCATCGTAAATCGTTTACTTTATTATCACAACGACAGCGAAGCGACTGCACGCCGCTCCCGCGAGGTCTTGCCGGTTAGTGTTGTTGCACAAACTTTGATTTAGCCTGTTGGCTACCAGTAATATTGTATAATCACAGTCCCGTCCGTAACTTATAGCATTGTTTTGAAGTCCATGCACGACGTGAAGTTTAGTCCTTACCCAGTAGCGCGTCCATGCTCAATCGCTATTCTCTAGATCGATTACTAACTATAACGCCTTTGATACTAATAAGTATAGTGGTCCGTATGAGCGATCTCATAGCATATGAGAGAGGTGTTAAGTGCTTGATTTCGTAAGGCTGGTGTGTCTGTCATTGCTTTAAGGAAAAGAGTAAAATGGGCTAACTTACTCGGTTGTCGGTGACTTTGAACACGGGCTACGTGTGCATCGATGACGACGACGGCCTTCTCACACTGCAACCTCATCAGATTATGATATTGAAGAACTCAAAAACGTACCAGCGCTTCTGCACATGCTCGATTGACATGACAACACTTGCTCAGTTGGCGACCTCCCTCGAGAGTAACTAGCTTGGTCAGAACGCCAACATCATCTTCAGTATAATCGTCATCAATATTCTTAAACGATTAATTGAAGTTAATTCTAGTACATTATAGGTGTGTTATAATATGAGATAATTAATAATAATAAAGAGTGAATTAATTTAAAATGTAGGCTGCACCAACTCACTATATGCCTCGTTATAGGCGTTAATTTCAAAGATAATGAACTCCGATAAGATTCAAAAACAGCACATTCCCGCCAACTAGGCAAGCGTTATAACACAATGGCGACAACACTATCGCGATACATATTCACTAAATAAAGCGGACGAGCTCGCGACGATATCGGCCCGCTATCAAACAGCTAAATATTCGCCGTAAAAATGGCGAGGCCGATAAATCCTGCATTGTTCGTCGAATGACCAATTATTATTTTTGTTTTCCACTTCCGCGATGAAATATGAGATTTGCGAATTTTTTATTTCACAAAACTGCTTCTATCGAATACTATTTATCGACTGTCGATATATTTGGCTATTGTGCGGTTGGAGACAGGGGAATATTACCATAACTTGATGGGTTATTTGTTATTTACTTTTAAGTCGTATCAACAATAAGTGAGACTCGTACTCATTGTATCTGTTCCCTGAGAGTCTCCGCCCGCGATGCGGCAGCTCCTCGTGGGCGCGTGTGTATTGTGTGACGTTCTCCCGTCCCCTTGACCTCTTTACGACACGTCATTGACTTTCACCGTCACTTTCACTAAATATACGGTTTTTCGTTGCATGACCTTGAAACAGTTTTAAACTTTGCTGCTGTTTTTTTAAATAACAAACCACAAATCACACATTTAAAAAAAAAATTAATATTGTAAATTACAGCGGATACAGAACCAGATTTTGATATAAAAGAAATATTTGAGGTTTTCGTAATACAAACTAAAGTATCCATTTTCCCTCATACATTCATGAGACATCGCATTCGCTAATATGAAATGTACAAAACACTTAAGTTTGCTTTGTTATCGCAGAGCAAAGGGATAACTTTTATTTGAATGTTGATGCACAAGTTCTCCCCCGGGGACTCTCAGGAACTCCCCAAACTTACGTGTAAACTTGCTGCGAGCCTCGGAATGTCGAGATTTCTCTGGTCGTGTAATTTATTTAAAACTTGTCGGTACTCACGTGTATGTTCCGGTGAAAAGTGATATTCGAGTGAACCTTATGATTCTATCGCAGAGTTTAATATTTTCACTTTAAAACATCCAAATCAGTTGAATAATTTATTGTGTATTATAAATCAACCAAAAATTACTCGTAATCGATTTTTAAGTGAAATATCATATAAGGTACAACGATGAAGTACTCACAAACATTAAAATTAAATTAACGATGTTATCCGCTCTTAAATATGCTACAGTAGATGAATTCATTAATGGATTGCATAGTTTGAGATATACGCGAACATCATCTTCTAATACGTTACGAGCGAGTCTCAGAGTATCCAACTCCGTCCCACAGACCGGCGAACATTCGCCGCGAGGGATCGGAGCTGCGAAGTTTATGTCGAGTGATAACCATCAGCTTAGTTTGATTATTTGTTAGCCGTATTAATAATATATTAAACTTTTAATGGAGGAACAATTGAGTAGAGGAACAGTTGAAGTCAATTGAGTTTGTTGTTTGATAAACTATATACATGTATACGAATGCCCACGTTGAATAGAAATACCGGTGCTCTGGACGAAAGATAAGTCGTAAATAAGCACAATTTATTAATCAGGTTATTGTAACATGTCGAACGGTAATTTAAATCATAATAATTTGATTGAATTGCGTCTTTAGAATCGTATTATAATAGCTGAAAGGTACTTTGACCTGATTCCGTTCAAGATGCTTGGCAGCGTGCGGTGCGCTGCAGTGTGGCGGTACTACAGTGTGTTCACACACCTTCGTTAAGTCAACAGCTAAACGTTTAAAAACATATTATAATATCTAAAACAATTTAAAATATTTCGTTTATATTACAAACTCTAGTTACAAATATATATCTACAGAATTAAATTTTCAATACTTGAACGAGGATTGTTCCTAAATCACTTAAGAATCAGTTAAATTAGCTTCCAATTCCATCTGTTAGGATGTGGCGGTCAAACTATGTTACTGATTTTTAAGCTGGTTCCACACGAACGATTGACGATTCGTTTAACATAAAGTAGATCGAGCGATGAAACTAAACTCAAGAGTATTTGTATAAAAGCCAGTGTTCAAACAATTTGCGCTTTAGACTACACAGAAGAAATTGAATTAAAACTACAGAATACGAGCACACCAGCTTACGAGCCGATGAAGCCGTTGCTATTGACGACGTATGCTGCCAAATCTCTAAGAGATGGCATGTGATTTTTTTAAGGCGATTTTGTATTTAACAAATTTTAACTGGAAAGTTATCGTAACCGTCAAGACTTTGATTATATTATAATACCAGAGTCGATGGCAATATGCACTGACAATGATCCAAGAGATCGGCTTAAATTTTAACTTAAAAAATAGTAATAGGCGTATGAATGAGAATATGATTAGACACACATACATACGAAGGAAGACCCCGTGCGGACGAGCCAGCGAGTGTGTGCGTATATCTCAGAGGGAAGTTGGCGAACAGAACGCTCTAAACAAAACTAATCCCACTTCTATGATAGCGTTCATTCCGGAAATGACATCACGGTCTGGGGCAGGCGGCTTTGCACGCAGTTGCACCATTCAGCCGCCGTTACTCCACACGCGATTTCACGCTTCACTGATTTTTACTGTCAGCGCACGTGAGGGTAACCGCTCTATGACCGGCGGAATACGTTTACGGTAGAGATGTAAAATAAAATCATCTGACCACTCGCTAAACTGGTAAACTTATCTTTTAAATTAAATATCAAGCTTTTGCAAAAATACAGTACTAACACCTGTATGTAAAGTCGGATTAAAGCTTAAATAAAAAAAAGGATTAGGGAAATGTTAAACGTAGATGTCACTCCAACTGAGTCTATGATTTATAGAGTTATATAGAATATCATCAATAAAAGTCTTGCACATTACTTGAAAATAACACATTAATAAAAAAATCATATTTCTTACAACTTATTTTTATTTTTTTGTTGTATGTATGTTTGTTTTATTTGAATACCTAAGCGCACAGTCTATTCGTTTTATTTTTATTTTTTTTTAAGATTTAAAGGAAATAATTTAAATGTCTAGATATCGAATCATTTATAGTATAAAAGCTAACTTTTTTAAACTAGGTCGCTAATCTCTAAATATTTTTCTAGTAGAGCTATATGTTAGGTGACGTGATATAAAGTTTCTTTAAGCAAGCATTAATTACAATAACTTTCGAGTACACATTAAATCAGACGGCTATATAACCGTTGATAACATCAGCGGTCGTGTTATACATACTATAGTAATAACTAAAGTATTCAATATACAGAGGGCGCGTCATTATAGTCTCATCACACTGCTGAGTCATAGATATTGAGTTCCCGACCGCCATCTCACGTAATGTCAGTCAAATATACGTTTACGTGTAGTTGTAAAAAAGACGAGGGCGGTACGAACTCGCATATGATATATCGATTCGCCTCTGATATGTTCTGAATGGCGAGTAAATGCAAGTTTAATGACGCCGCAGGAGCCATCCGAGGAAGACGTTTACCGCCTTCGAAAATAAAACTTCATTTATGTATATTTAATATACTCACCCACGCATAACGTGACGGGTGCCGCGATCCGAGTCCGTAAAATGACGAAAATCTTGTTTGAAATTAAACACTCGTACGACATTTTAATAATAATGAATAAAAGGAATAACATTCAAGTAATCGTTTTTTATTTAATATGCTTTCATTTCAAAGCTGAAACTTTTTCATAATGCCTTCAATATTTGTTTAGGTTCGTGAAAACGACGCCCGGACTCGCGGCCCCCGCGCCCCTTCCCCTACATGACCGCTCCGAAGCCCGCGAGGAGACTCGTGGCTTCGCCGTTGACTTTATGCTAAGAAAGTAATTTCAGACGGAAACAGACACAATTTAGGACGATATGATCTTTTAAGAGACCGTTCTTTATAAGTTTATTTTAAAAGAGTTTTATATTTCACTTGGAGTTAAAGTACGGCGCCTGCAAATTGTACAACATTGCTATCACGAATATTATTCACAACCAAATTAAGAGGAGCTGTTCCTAAATCAGCTGCTAAGATTTGACTCAAACAAACTACGAATGAATGTTGCGTATTAGAGATCTAAATTTTGATAATTTGTTACCGTATTACATGCATTGAAAAATATTAAGAATAGTGAAGGAATAACTTTCTAGCACTATTCTTAATAGTGGCATTAATTCTTGGCATATTATCCTTTTTGAATTGCTTCGTTAATCTAGTGGATATACAAACAGGCTAAGGACCAATCCTAGGATCGGTCCCAGGTTCAAATCTTAGGTCAGGCCAATTATAGAAGATAATTGGATTCCATTGGCTCCATGTTCGGCAGTTAGCGTGTCATGATGTATCGACAGTGTATCTCAAGTATACACATCTTATATGTCGTCCTATTACATTTATAATATTATACGATATACATATACATATATCCGAGAGCCGAGATAACCCAGTGGTTAGAACGCGTGCATCTTAACCGATGATTTCGGGCTCAAATCCAGGCAAGCACCACTAATATATGTGCTGAACTTGTGTTTATAATTCATCTCGTGCTCGGTGGTGAAGGAAAACATCGTGAAGAAACCCGCATGTGTCTAATTTCATTGAAATTCTGCCACATGTGCATTCCACCAACCCGCATTGGTACAGCGTGGTGGAAAATGTTTCAAACCCTCTTATTAATGGGAGAGGAGGCCATTAGCCCAGCAGTGGGAAATTTACAGACAAGTGGCCGCTGTGGATGAAAATTGGTAAGGAGGACATCACTATTAATAAACAAGTCTATAACTAAACGTCTGCTGCAATAATATTGAAAATTAAAAGGAAAAGCGTTTCACTACTAAGCGTGTTTTAACTGAAGGGTAGTTAAAACATGATTAATATCTTTATTTATTATTGATTTGTTATTAGAAAATAAAATATTATTTAACAAAACACTCTATGAACAAAGTTGTAGGTAAACCTGAATATGTGTAAATACGAAGAATAATGACGTCATAACACACCGATGTAACGCGAGTAACTGCGATTTGATGTTCGGGTCCACTTTAGTATTTAAATTTGGAAAACAAATATATGGTGTCCGTTTACACTTTATTTGACGTCGGCTCCAACTTCAGAGACTGTGTACTTTTTTCTCAGTAGTTTGTTGTTATGTCATCGTAACGAACGAAACATGAGCGAAAATGTGTTACTCACCGTTTCCGCTCATTATGGTTTATTTTATGGCCTCCCGTCACATAATGACACTATTGCGAACGATCGCTATTTGCCGTTTGCTCGTAGTATATTGGTTACGAACAATGTTAAAGTCGAATTCCTTATTGAAAATAGACACAATTCACTTTCTGACTGATTGTCAGCAATAATTACTTAACTTATTTACTGTAATTGTTATGGAACCCGATCTCTGACATACTTTAATAAGTTCAATTACAAAAATATGACGAAGTGGCCGTTTATGAAACTGTCAAAATTCCTTTTTGAATTGTTCAAAAAGGAATTTTAACAGTCGAACAGATTTCAAAACAAGGAATTGGCTGCGTTATTCTCCATTTGTCAATTGCGATCGAAAACACATTTTGAGAAACTAATTTACCGACTCACCCCGTGTGATTAGAGAGATGAAGTTTTTTCGTTATTCATTCGTTAAAACGCTCATTGCGCTCAACGGTGAACGAGTTGCGCGCTTAACATCTCCCAATTCGGGAGTCACGAATAACGCTACAGAACAGTAATAAGTTTGTGACGAGCTCGATTTCGAGAACGAGTCAAGCGACTAACTAGGAGAGAGAGGGACAGAAAACATGAGATAAATATATATGAGTGATATATGAGTATAAACATCGCTACAAAGCGCTGCGGGACTCATATCTAAAGAAGATAATTAAGCAAAACGCGCGCTCATATACGTAAATTAAACAATTTATTCAAACAAAAAAGGTGTAATATAGTAGTTACATCACAAGCGGAGCGTCGCTGGCAGCGCGGGTAACGGTGCAAATAATTACATACATTTGTGTTGAGCTTTCCAAATAATTATTTTCAATAATAACCTGATGATTATTCATATATTGTTTGGGTCTGTGTACGCCCGTCATATCACAAAAGTATACCGCAGAGTGGGCGTGGGGAGAGCCTCCACAGACTCCCAGCCGAAAAATACCGGATAGAAGAAAAGAAGAGATGAAAGCATTTCTGCTTTGCAAAGCGTGCCTCAAAAACCCCTCAAGATTTATGTTTTTATTTTAGTGTATTTATGGCGCTGCTTAATCACACCTCACAAAAATCTATGCCCAACAAAAGGCGATTTTCCAGCGATTTCATAACTGCGTTCGAGTTTGATGGGTGACTGAGCCAGTTTAATTTCAATCCACGAGATATATAAATAACTAAGATCATGTGGTTAGCCGTCTATGATCACTTATCGTAGACAGTTAACCACTCCATGTTGGCATCTACCCTTTATAATAGCAAATAAATAATAGTGTGGTACGGGCAACTAGAAAAAGTATCTATTAAACATTCCTGAAATTTATGTTTTATCACAAAAATGGTCTACGTAAACGAATAAGCAAAAAGTATTTTTATGCTTAAAATTTTGAATGATGACCGTCCACGGTGCACCAAATATGAATTTAGCAGTCTCGTAGAGGCTCGTAGCTCGCGGAGTTTGTAATATTACGACGATTCTATTACTGTATTGTGCTCTTCTATTTTCAGAGCAAAATTTAAAATTCCCTTCGCTGAATTACATAGCCCGTAACGCAGCCACGCCGACTGAATGACATTTCGGCAGGAGCTAGCTTTAATAAAAGAACATTTTTGTACTGTTTTACGAGGTTGCTCTTCCTGTATTTCTTATGATTTGGAATAGTATCCACACTAAAAGGATCTTGGATTTGTGAATTGTTATATTTATTCAACACGAGGCTAACGTGTTGGTACTCAATATTATACCGCGTTTAACAGTATTTACTCCTATCGAGTACATAATATTTTTAAAACGTTTTGATAAATTTCTGCATCTATTATGTTATAAACGGGAAGGTAACTGCGTCTATCCATTTTTATTCTGTTTTGAATGAAATTTTGTTTGAAGTGAAATACGGCGACGTTTATAATACCTAAGACTTAAACCCACGCTCTCTGAATCGCGGGGGAAACCCAGTACACAATAAATATTATAAAATCTACATAATAAAATATTTTATAAATCTAACGCAACGGGCTGATACGCTTTGGGGAGACTCGGAGAAGTGATAAGTATGGTAATCGGTGGGGACTTCGTTTACGAGCGAAGCGATACTACACGAGTGTGACCCGATAAAAGAACTGTGAAACCTTTCAACCTGCGGCCATAAGATCGCAGCGAAGCGGAGTTATTAAAACGTTTTGTCAAGCGTATCTCAGCAGCAGCTCGGCTTAGGACACGGCCGTGCGACACCTCAATGCCTCGTAAAACATGTTAGGTGAGGTTAGATGGATCTGCACCTGATCTCTCTAATCGTCTTTTGATTATAAGAAATTAGGTTTTCATTTATTTTTGAATTATGAGAGTGAGTACTGAAGGAATCGAGGTGTTATTTATTGCCCAAACAATAAATTAAAAATGTTAAGCGTTTTGCTGCATAATTTAACTTAAAAAGTTTTTTGTTAAAGATCGTTCTAATATAAATAAAGTTGATGGAATTTTAATCCAACGTAAAATATGGACGACGCGACGAGGGCGTGTAAATCACGCGTAATCTTCTCACAAAAGTACGAAGTAGCAATAAAGCTTAAAAACTTCTCGCCGCAACGAGTGTCGCATTCTCTCCGCTCGCTGTATTTTTACACGAAATAAGGGAAAGGGGTGTTTAACTTGAAAGAAATATTTAAATGTTAAAACGTATTCTTTTATATTACACAGTAGTTAAATTACATAACTATCGTTAACCGATATCGTTATCGACAACATATTATTAATCTCCAGTATATAAAACTCTAAATGAGATATAATTGTTCTTCAAGAAATGTTAAATTCTATTTAGTTAAAGTAATTGCCAGTGGTGGCACATCGCCACGCTCAGTACGTCACCCGCCACGGCCGCGCTGCGCATAACAATCAGCTCTGCGACACATACTAGTATATTCCGAAAGGACGATTGTGACGAATGCGCTGTGTAATGTTCTGATTAGTTCAGAAATCAAGCGAGGGCAAGAACCTTTGTCTAGAGTGAAGAATTTAATTTCTATTCGTTTATCAAATAATGCTTTATATAATGCTGCTGTGAACTTTTTTAGAGCTGCTTATAAGAAGAGGCACAAATCAATATTTCTTTATTTATATAAAAAATATTAAGTTATAAAACTTACCAATAAATAAATTATTGACACAAAATACTAAATCTATTTAAGAATAGGGCGTGAATTTCCTGATCTAATGATTTAGTATTACATCATAACATTTGGTCCATATATTCTATGACAAAACTATTTTTTTTAATTCTTTCTAATTAGTCCAAAATGAGTTACAGGGCACAAATAAGTAAATGGTCTTTCATTATGAGATAAGCTTCGTTAAAATTAAATGTAATTTAACTCAAAAGCTATTTTAACGTTAAAACTTTGAATTATTGCTCGCCACGCGCCGCACAGAATATGAATTTCGTAATAGGCAGATACTCGTAGCTGCTCTACGCCCCGCTGTCTCGTAGAACCATATTGTTACATTTGTGTCCAACATTTTGTAAGACTTAAATTTAAATATGTCTAAGTTATTTAACAATTTTTTTTAATAAGAAATGTACTTAGTGATAAAAGTGCCTCTAGATAAATACAACTCAGTCGTGATGACTGATGCGATATGATACCGGCAAATGGCAATACGTAATATTGTTGTATTCCGGTGTAAAGGGTGAGTGAGCCAGCATAACAGGCTCGACGGATATAGCACCTTAGTCTGGGTTATGTTATGTTAAGAATGGTTAATATTTCTATCAGCTTCAATATCTATGGTGGAGGAACTGCGCGTCAGGAACGATAACGGCAGAAGAATTAACTTCTGTTTTCGGAGGCACTGGTGCACTAAGCTGCGTGCAGATGGCGAGCCTCTAAGATTACCACGGTGACAAGCAAGAGGCCATCGTCTATTTTATAAAGATCAATTCTTCTTTCATTTTTCATTTCGGTTACTGGAAAGGGTCCAATTCTTGATAAATCTAGTCGTTTTTCTACAGAGTCATCGATTCCTCGAGCCACGATGTGTTAAAAGTAATTTGCATAATAAAGCAGTTTCTACAAATTTGATTTATTATTTTCATTATTACAATAGATATAAAAATGACATAACACAGTCACATCGCCGTAAATGGTTCATTAAGGTGTATCGTGAACGCTTCTTAACATTCTCTTAAAATGTATTTAGCTGAGAACGATATATTTCCCGCGTCTCGATGCCATCGATGATACGCGTGCGGAAGGCGCTCGGGGCGGTAAGTATGGTAATTTGTTAGAGATGTCGCGCGAGAGAAAAACGATAATGCGCCACGTGACCTTGATAACGGAGTCTCAGCCGACGCTGCGCACATCTGCGTGGCAATCGGAAATCTCACAATTATTATTAACTCCACCAGATTATGATTACATGTTACTAATGTAATTAAACTAAACACAATTACGTACATTATTACATATTATTAAAACGCTAACCAAGTATGCTAGAGCGCGTCGCGTCGTAACATTATAGCAGACAGTATCGTCCATTTTGACTTCACTCAGTTAAAGCTAAACTCAATCCCGAGCTATTTCTTTGCATAAAGAGATATGAAGTAATATTATAATGCAATCGGTATCGCGACGAGTTATCTGCTCGAGGTGTATTACAGGCTGTATGCTCGGTGCTATTTTAGTAGTCTGTTCCATATCCTTTTTTTTAAATATTCCGTTATATCCAAATCCCGACAGCAAGCAAGGACTAGATGATAATCTATACTTATAATAAATCTGTAAGGATGTCAATTCTGTACATGAAATATTTTTCCAAAATAACTATCAGGGTGTGATCAGGGGTCGATACTGACGCCAAAAATGCAATCAGTAAAATTTTTGTCTGTCTGTCTGTCTGTCCGTATAACCGTTATAGAAACAAAAACTACTCGACGGACTTTAACGAAACTTGGTACAATTATTTTTCATACTCCTGAGCTGGTTATAGTATACTTTTCATCACACTACAGTCAATAGGAGTAGAGCAGTGAAGGGAAATGTCGGGAAAACGGAAGAAATTACTCCATATTTTAAGCTTCCGTCGCATGTACAACCTTAATGGTTAAAGCTACATAGAAATTGTGTATTACGGAAATGTTCTTCTTAAAATTATATAAAAAATATCACATGACAGCCTTTGTCTATCTTTTATGGTTGACTCACAATAACACGTGTCACTCCCAATAGCTTAGTAGTTCGAAGCTTTCTGATTATATTTGTCTATTCCTGCTTTTATAACACTTCTCAATCATCCCAAATTAAAAAAGTTAACAGTATTAACTATTTCATAAAAAAGAAGCATAGAAATCGGTATAGAAACACCAAAGTCATACATGAAATACGCTAATAATAAAGCTATCGCACGTGAAGACTAAATCTTTACTACTATATAAATCTCTAGAGTCTGCCTGTACACTTATTTTTGTCGTAATTCGTCATAAGTATTCTTTTTATGATTGACTGACATATTTTTTACCATTTTTGACATTTTTGTCTGTCTGTATGTTCTGCTCCAACTCGAGAACAGATGCACCGATCTTTATAAAAATTGGTATACAGGAAAAACATGTGATTGCGCAAATGATAGGCTATCTATATACAAAAGTAGATGTGTTTGTATGTGCTTCATCGATAAACTCAGAAACTATTTGATCGATCATGAAGATCAAATAAATAAAGAGATTATGCTATCCCCATTGATGTAACTCGCCACCAAGTAGCGCTGCGATATAAATATATCTACACCGTTCAACCGATTGTCATGAAAATGAGTACGTACAAGTATTTTGTCACGGAGAAAGTGATTATTTCATACTTATCATTAAAAATAAATAACAGGTGGTAACTTACAACTATTACGATTCATTTATATGTCGATCAACCGATAAGTATAAAATATGAAATAAAAAATGCAAATCATTGATCATCATTGAATAAAACAATTTATATAAATAGAAACTACCATGACATTGAAGAAACAAAAGATCGGAACATCAACAATATATGCGCAGCGTCATCCAAAAGAGCTACGGAAACAACACACCAACAAGAAATACGTTTAGAAACAAATAGAATCCGAATTTCTAATTTGAGAGTTGCCAAAACAGTTAGTCAACGTAATGATCAAGTTCCAGATCTTCGAACAAGAATCTTTATCAAGAGATATTGAAAAACCTGACGAGCGAGCCCAACGACTGGATGATCAACGATTAAAATAGACTAAGTCAAGAACTAGAACCCATCTCAATAAATCCCGATGTGATCATTGGTTCAATGAATATAGTATGCCCATATTGTCACGCTATGGTGTTTAAAATAAACTGCTGATATAGTGCTACTCCACTGACAAAATGTATTTACCACAACTGGTTTAACCACTAGAACCTCTTCTTATCTACGTTACGGGAACTACTGAGGAGTCTGAATATTTCCTTCAACATATTAGAAATTACAATTCTTGCTTTGAAATAACATCATTTGGAGCAACAAACATTGTACAATACAATAATTTCGCGTCTACGTTTAAAGTGTATCATATGATTGGTTAACTTCTTTCAGTATCTAAATAAAATCCAGTTTCTGGACATTTATTCCATGGACAACGTAGAAAGAGATTGATCTTCGATGCATGTTCAGTACCACAACTAATCGAGAAATCATCGCTAAATTTAGGATTAAGGTATGCTTTATGAAAATAAATGTTTAGTTAAAGATTTTAAAACTGCTCTAGAAGGTGAAACAACAAATATTCAAAATCATTATTAATGCATATAGAACGCCATTGAATGCAGAGCATGAAAGGCGTTTTAATGCTGCCGTAGCTCTTGAAGTCACAGCTGTAGTTGTCGGTACAGAAATTACGAAACGAGGTATTGTTATCATTAAGCGACACAAAAACAATCAAAGTGTCGCTGAAACACATCAATCGTATGACAATTATTACGATTATCCAATTATAGATGGATATAATCTCGGACTGTATCAAAATATTCTCACGACAGGCTCTGTGACATCGAAGAGTTAGTTGTATGGATTTTTTGCGTATCGTATAACGATTACAGATAATCAATCTAACTATATTCTTAAGTGTCGTCAACATTTTTAACAATTCATTGTTGACATGTACGCTATGGTCGAGAACGAACGATTAAACAACATTCGATACAACCAATCAAAACTCTGAGCCAAAGAGTACATTTATTTACGAGATACAATATCGAATGATATAGTATCTGCTGATATTGGACAAAGATCTTCGTACAGTGGAAATCCAAGACATATGCACGAATATACTCAGGATGCTTTGACGTACGTTCGCAAGTTTTGACAAGGTTGTAAATGTAATAAATAACATTGATATTCGATAGAAACGGATAAAAGAGTACGTGTTGGTTTGATGCAAACTTTTACAGACTATAGAAATGAAATTAAAAAATTTCATCGTACCTATATAACATCGTATAATTTTATAGGTGTTATGACCAATCTGCAGCCTATCGAGAACATCATTGAAGAAGATGACAAATATTTTTTTTTTTTTAAGAATTTGACTAGATCTCGCATGTTATTTTCTCTGTATTTGTTCCTTTATTATTTGTACATTGCTGATGATCAGTAATAATTTACAAAATGAAAAATTAATTTTTTTTTTTCTGCAACTTAGCCCAGCGAAGCGGGCGGGTATAGCTAGTTCCTTAATAAAATGGTCAACTGTAAATATCGTTCTATATCGCCTGTAGTTTGTATCGAATCTTACACAGGTTGTAAGCATTGTCTTGACGTCAAAGATTCATGCCTTAGTTTTTGTTTATTCAGCAAAATAATGCTCGTATACCATACTAGTATCATATACCAGTAACGCGAATGTTTTGACTTTTCAATGTTAAAAATGTCTCAAGCGGCAATATTCCTCTTTTCTAGAAAGTATAATGTTATACGCGTCCACAAAGATGATTTACCTCCGGCGTTAGGCTTTATGTAAAACTCACTAGAATAAAAGATGTCTAATGCATTGCCGAAGACATTTTTGGTTTCAAATCCTTAAAAGAGTCGAGATGGCCCAGTGGTTAGAACGCGTGCATCTTAACCGATGGTTGCGGGTTCAAACCCAGGCAAGCACCGCTGATTCATGTGCTTAATTTGTGTTTATAATTCATCTCGTGCTCGGCGGTAAAGGAAAACATCGTGAGGAAACCTGCATGTGTCTAATTTCTTCGAAATTCTGCCACATGTGCATTCCACCAACCCGCATTGGAACAGCGTGGTGGAATATGTTCCAAAGCCTCTCCTTAATGGAAGAGGAGGCCTTATCTCAGCAGTGGGAAATGTACAGGCTGTTACTCTACTTTACTTTACTTTAAATCCTTAAAGCGAGAATTAATATATTTTTATCAATTACATGCTGTATTGCAATGCACACGAGCTTTAGATATTTTACATCGGCAAGCATTATTATTTACGCTAACATTAAACAACTAATCCCGAGCTAAACTCTCCATATCGACCTTTCAGCCATACAAAGAACTCTAAATATACGGAATGTAAAGTGGCCCTAGAACGACATAAAAGTTAGTATACCCTCTCCAAGTCACTTCCGACTTTAGAAAAATGAATTTATTTTTAGCTCGCTACGTTCCTCTGTCTCGTGTAGAAGCTCTTAGACACGTCAGCCTCGAGCGAGGCGGCCGCGAGATATCTCGCCAGCCGTTTGTGTCTCCTGACTAACCCGCGACCCCGCATCCCAGACCCTTTCATTTTAGGCTACTATCGGTTGTGGTCCAGTGAGTTGATGATAAATCGGTGACAATGTTCAATAAAATTAAAAAAAATCTCAAATAATGTTCAATAACATTTTCTTCTATTTATAACTCATACTTGTAGTTAATTCCGCGATTACTCTCCATGCGTAAGCAAGCAAGCAATATCGAAAAAATAAATAAATAGCAAAACAATAGTCCGAGCATCGTTATTCATATCCAAGCTGAACCCCTGAGGGACGCCTAACAGCGGACGTTTATTTACGGCACTTGTGCTCGCTTTACGACACAACATAAAACCCCACTCTCCGATTATAAGAATGAACTGAAATTTTATTATATGATTGCTGTGGAAGAGTCTACAAGCAAACTCGAAATGTGGAAATTTATTCATTAGTATAGGAGCGAATTTGGTAATGTTTCAGCACGCGGCGGCTTCGATTTATTTAAAATTATAAACAATTACTAACGGAAATAAGCTATTCGTAGGCAAAAAAGGACTAAGATTTAATATATGTATGTTCGTAATAATACAGTGAAGCTGCGATATCACAAATAATATCTAAAATGTGGTGTATAAATATTAAATTTAAAATGAAAATTTGTTCTACTGTTATTCAAATTAATAACTTAATGATTAAATATTCATGCAATATATGTTTCCCATGTAAGGTAATATAAGAAAGGAATGTCGCTCAGAGAGCCAGAGGGTCCAATATACGGCCACGTCAAATAAGCAGCTGTCCGCCGTCTCGAGGACGTCCGCGCTGACACATTATTGCTTTCGCTCTGAGCTCGCATAGAAAGCAGTTTATTGTTATTTCAATCTAAAGCAACCAATACTTTTAATAAGCAGCTCAATAATAATTGCACCTCTTCGAAACAACTATAATAACATCAATAATACTACACAGAAGAAACAAACTATACACCGTATGACCGTTACATAATATTATCACTCAATACAGTCGTTTATTAAAAAGCCAACTTCCCGCGGCCCGTGAGCTGCTCTCGGAGGTAGTTATCAAACTCTCGCGCGCAGCGGCCGACGACGACCGACCAAGAGGCGCAAACTCATTATTATTCGACGGACGGCCCAAACTTTGAGATGTCGAAAAACACAAACTCAATACAACGGTCGTTTGTCGCTAATTTACCTTTCGAGTCGAGTTACTCAAAAATACACGCGTTCAAAATACAGATGGGAATTCCGGGATACGCGATGTTTTCAAAATCGATAAAAAAGGAATAAAGTTATAAAATATATATATTATATTATGATTCGTGTAGCGATAAGTTAGTAACGAATAACGTTGAAAATAATAACAATAACCTCAATAGGTATCGTCTAGTGAACATTTGTCAATTTTTATAAGCATTTCAAACACCTACAGTAGACTTTTTATAGCCAGGAACTATGAACTAAATGCTTATATAAACAAACATATACAAATTATATTTAAGTGGACATCGTTACTACGATTAGTCACTTAATAACTTTGATCATAACTTTGAATAAGTTCAAATAAACAATGCCTTATCAATATCACTCACATAAGACATCTGAAACGAAACGATCGCGTTTGTTTCAGCTCATGTGTAGATAATTAGGAAAAGGTTGAATTATGATTCCATTACTCGATCCGGGGGTAGCACTCACGTAAGCCGCTTATCTTCGACCCTGGAATGTAATAATCGCCGCCCGCCTCGCAGGCTCGGGTGAGACGCACGGCAGCCCGCGACCTGCCCTCGCGGCGCTGCGCGTCGGTGCCGGTGGTATCGCTGTGACGTAACATAATCTGCACACGACCACGTTGCTTGGATTGCCCCTCACATATGTCTTGTTATAACGAACTATGAATATATTGCGAATTATAAAAAATATACATTTATATTTTTCCGTTGATTTATTACATTTAGTTGAAATATATTTCTTTTTGCGAAATTAAAACTATTAACATATACATGCCATAGGTCTATAAACTCATAAGTAAAATTTAAATTGAAGACATACCCCATCTTTAAATTTTAAAACATATAACATAGAAAATGTAACCAAAGCGATTTTATACACTTGACGATAAAATCCATCAATAGATTCTTGGTTTTCATTGTGTTTACTAAACATTTTTTTTTAAAACGACAGAATATCTGAAGATGTCAGATGAAGTGCTGGATTTCAGACGAGTTTTGAAATAACTTAAGATAATCTTGCTGTAAGATCGGAGCGGGTCTGTGCTTATAAATAATTTAGAGTTAAAAGAAAAACTTTTCCTATACTTTGTACTTTATAATGTATTAAAGAATGTGTCTACAGAATAGTAGCATTAATTTGCAAAAGTTGATCGCTGTAAGCATTTGACGAAACACATAAACTTATGTCATTTTTTAACATAATGCTAAAACATCATTTTTCTACAATTATATGAATTATGAACATTTCGATCGACTGACAAACGTTTCACGAAACCATTTCCTTAAATAAAAGAATTTATTTTTAAAACGTTGCAAAAACTGCACAACCTTTGTGCTCCACGAAAGAGGTTAAGTCCAACTCGTCTCAATTTTCAGATATTGGCACATTTCCAAATATCACAATTATCAATTTTCATTCCACAATCGTCATAAGTAAAGTTCTATCTAAAATCACTGTTAATTAAAACTGAGATGTTTTATCTTTGAGATTTAACTCGTTGGAAAATATTTGTGCCTGCCTTTTATTTCAAAAATACTGTTTTGTATGCAACATTCAACGATAAATTTTGAAAATTGTAAATCTAATATGTAAGCCAAATTTTATTTAATGTTTGAAATTATTATTTTTCAATTTATTTTTATTTTTTTTATGAACAATAAAAGATATTGACGGCCGGTAATTATATTTTGTGGATGGCAACAAAAAGGTGATTTGATTCATTCGGTTTTGAGCGTTGAAGGAAAAACAAATGAAATGAAAAGAGGAAAAAAAGGTAAAGTCAAGAGAAATAAAGAAAGTGATTGTGATCATTACGAAGTTTCATTTTGGATATATTTTGTTGAGTCTACCAATATTACAGCTATAAATAGCTATGACACCTTGTTGTCTTGAAGGAGAGCGCTTCCTCCTGCTCTCGGACCTGATCTCTCACCGACCGCGTCAGGTTGCAATCGCCCGCGGGACTGTAAGGGTAAGAGTAATTGGTAATTGAGTGTGAGATACGTTGTTTCTCAGTTTCTATTTTCATTAAACATTTTAGTGGGTTCTTACGGAAGTAAATCCTCACACTTGATTGAGACACTATGTCGCGAATGGCATTCCACCTTCATGCGCCCTCGGTGCCTAATGATGCGTCACACTCGGGAACTTGTTCAGAGCTCCCCTCCCCCCGCCCGACTCACCTCGCCGTCGATTCTGAACGAACATGTTAATCACCGGGATCGACTTCTAAAGTCGAACATTCCGCAATCAATCCTACGCCGCTCGCGAGGGCGCGACTGGGCGGGACTTTGATAGTATTCAACTCGAAATTACTTCTATTAACTTGTTCGTTAAAACTCCAACGTTAAAGTCATTTACATAACGACGTGTTGCAGTATATACGTGTACTTGTGTAATATGTGATCTACCTCCGTAATAAAGGAAAAGAAAATACTGGATTGTGTGCACACTATTTATTTCATAATTTTGTTTATTATTATGTAAAAACTTTTTAACACGAATACTTGACCATTTATTTTTTATTTCGTTGCAAGGGGTCATTCGCTTTGAATCGTTATCATTATCAAATTTTAACTTTTGTAGATATTCTGAATAAGTAATGTGACTACACTGAAAGCCCTAATTGAGCTGAAGATAATATAGAAAAGATATGTGTCTTTAAACACCAGAAATCTCTCAATACACAAAAATATAGTCCACTGGATCGACCGTCCATAATGGCTACACAGAAATCAGAGGAACTTTACGTTCGAAGTGCACCAATGGCAAGTTCCAATCTCCGTGTTAGTAACAATTAACTTGACATAAATAAAATTTTAACAAAAAGAAAAACCGACTTCAAACAAAAGACTATTTTAAAACAAATAAAAATTCACTAAAAATATTTAACATATTTTTTAGAGTCCTCCTAGGTAAAATGAAATGAAAAATATTAGACTACTTAAAAGTCGATTTACGATTATATAACGTAGTTATAGTTATTGTTATATTTGGAGCCGGTGTCAGCCACGGGCACACACCTTAACAATCAAAAGAAAGAAGCGATGCGAGCCCCTTGATTGACCCAGTATATTATCGTATAAAAGGTAAAGTGTAAAAAACATATTTCTTAAAGTATTCTCGTATTGTTTTTTGATACTGTAGGGTTTTCTTGGCTGACACCAACCTTTAAGACTTATGTCGTTTTCATATGGATACCATCATCGGAAAAAAATAAAATTAAAATGGGACTCCACGGGAAGCATTACCTTTCAAACAAAAAAAAATTATGAAAATCGGTCCACCCAGTGAAACTCAGGTACTAAACCTAAAGAAGTTTTTCAAGTTATGCTAAGCGGTAGGAGAATTAGACCCATGTGGACGTAAACAGTCCGTACCGAAACTATGAACCAAAAATAACGGAAAAGTTCCAAGTCAAGATTATTGCTACTAAGAATTATAATACAATGTTACCACGGGTAAAGTTATATTCGACACCTTATATCTTACACTTTTTATTTTCACGATATCTGGTAGGCGGAACAGGATTTGTTTTTACTACAGACTTTGCTAGTTTTTCATGGTAGGACCAAATTTCAAGCCGGTGGTAGACGTTTTTGACGATGAGCACTTTTATAACTCAGAAATGATTGCGCGAGTCAGAATCTCTAATCTTCGATTAAGATTCACTTCGTTAAAGTTCTAGCAATCTGAATTTGTTGAATCAGTAAAAAACCTCGAGGAATGCGAATATTCATGAGAGAATATTTATAGAAGGGAAAATAGATGTATGTCATCAGTATGCGACTCCTCAGCGTGAATGCGTTTTTCTGGGGCGACGTACTCGATGCCGTAATAAATTCGCTCATACTTTTTACTTTTTCCAATTAATGCATTTAAAGTATACCTTATGAAATACTTTATAAGTGAGGCAGACCATTATTCTGTACGAAGTTAAATAAGCAATAAATAAGTATATAGATGATAATAAATAATCGATACGTGAACTAAGAAAAAAAGGATGATGATGATTAGCTTAACAGTGTCTTCATAATATCGGAGAGAGGTCTCGCAAGATGTATTTATTTCAAATAAAAGCTCGGAGCGCGTGAAGGCGAGGCGGTGGACCACGAAGCTCTTCCATTATGCAAGTCCCCCCCCCCCCGAGCAGACCGCGGCTTTCACTTACCGTCGTCTTTATTTATTCACCAATAACTCTCGCCAGTCTCATTCGCTCTGTTTATTAACTCTCTCCAACCGTAGAAAAGAGAATATGAAGTAAAATACGTACTAATTAAATTACTCCCTGAAATTCAAAAATAATATCCTTCAAATAAGATCCTTCTTCGCGTTTTTACTATATATTTTTGCTGCAATGCTTTAAATTAAAAACCTTATTTAAAACGGGCTAAGACCAATGAAGATGAATCAGGAATCTCATAATAAACTTAGTGATTGGCATTAATTCTGTCATATCAAGTATATGAAATACAATTCAAGAACTACGAAACTGAAAACCTTATAAAATTCTGCCTGAACTTTCCAAAATCTTTGAAATCAGTTGTCATGTTAGTGGGAAAAAGAGAAAGTCCATTGATAACTGACTTTCAAAAAATTGGTTCTAGTCTCCCGATATTCTGTTAAAAATGTTGCATGTCAAACATGAAATATGAGAGAACCTCGGAACGTACTTCGATAGAATAAAATATCAATCATCCGAATCGGTCCTACTTAACGTTTTCCTCTTCTGCCGTATTAAAATAAGATCATCTTGGGATGTTGATTATAAAAGTTCGTTGGGAAACAATCTTCGATATTGATATGTTCATGAATATGCAAAAAAATCATAATTTGAATCCAAGGCTCCTTCGCGCTCGGCACAGTAGAGTATGCATGAGGCTTTGCGCTTATAAATCATTAATGTATATTTATTTTAAATTACACGTTGTTATTCTCACTAGTGATCGCCCATTGGTCTCAATTCGATCACAACTCATTGCAAATTAATTATTAAATGAGTTGACTCGAATGAAACGCAAGAAAAATGGGACTCGACTAGACCTTGATACCTTGTCACCAGTACATTGAAAAAATGTATATCAGAGTTTCGTCTTTGACACGACGTGACGTGTGTCAGAATACGTAAACTGTGAACGTTTCCTCATACTATGCATGTCTAATGATGTTTTTAAAAAAAATAACGTATTTCTAACACAAAATTTATAAAAATGTTAGCTTTCTCCACTCCTTATCTATGTAAACTTATTAGTGCCAAAGTTCACACCCCTGTGCGCGATGGATATGATGAAAATGATTTTGCAAGAATTGGGATCATCGTCAAAAATAATCTTTAAATGAAACGACTTATTTAAATGATTCATATTAAATATGAACGTATCTTCTGATACAAAAACGCTCACGCCACTAGCACGTAGGTTTTCCAATTACAAAGTATTTTTTAAAACATCGTACATTATTCGTCGAGAAACGTCTACATCTCCCTCCCGTCCGCCAGTTCGCGGCGCGATTAACAAACGACGCCGCCTACGAGTGTATATACACGGGGCATATCACAATATCATACTAAAAGATATCGTATGAAGGTGCATTTTGGAGCATCGATTTCTATTTTAATAGAAAAGTGGGTCGCGCCGTTGACCGAGTTTCGTGTGAGTCGCCGGCAGCCGCCGCCAGCGGGCGCTGCGCCGGCCGCGGCGCGGGACGTCCCGTCGTCTGTCCCTTCCTGATCACACGGTTACCTCACCGGTCGTCAGAAAATAAGTATGAATCTATTTGAGAATAATTCTATTCAAACGGTATTAAACCTATATAAATAGGAGATTCTTGGGTAAATGTTTATTAATACTTTAGTACGCCGAGCACCTGACCGGCGCCAGATCACTCCAACAAATCCAATTAGTGGGCGCGGAGAACGGAGCTCATCTGGCCAGCGGATATCAAAAAATGAAATTACGCGATATTGCATTATGGAGAAAAGCCGCCACAGATTCAGGCAAAAATATTATTTCTGTTGCGATACAATCTTCGTAGCAATTATCCAATAAGCACCCATCACTGTCGCTGCAGTCAAAGAAGCTAACTTCGCTTCGGCGCAGGCTTTCCATTATTTCGTATCAATATGCGTAAGCTCGGCTCGGAATATGAAACAGTTGCCCGGAACGTTTTGTTGTCTGAAAAACAATCCGTGAATAATACATCAGCTGTCAGTGCGTCATAAATATCCGATCAGCAAACAATCCCGCAAAGATCCGAGCTTTGAAAAATAATATTTGCCCATCAATACGGACTTTATTGCACGAGCGATACGAATCAACACTGGAAAGAGTAAAGTAATACGCACACGACTATAAGCGCGTGATGATATTAACGTTTTATTGAATTTGTATTCAATACCGACGAAATTAAAAAAGGCTTGATAATATATGCTTATCAGTACACTAGCAATACGTCCGGTTTCGCACAATGGGTGCAATACTCGTACTAAATGTGCTACATAACATCATTATATACTAAGTTTATAGCTTTTTGTCATTAGAAAATATGTCCCTGTAGGAAAGCTACATTTATTTTTATTGGCATACAATATAATTATTTATTTGAAAGTCTGAAAGCGATATGCGCCATTCACTATGCTAATTATAGCACTTACAGTTCTGTGGACGAATGTATTCGTTTACTTTTTCGTGGATACACGACTACATTACTGATAATGTCACAATTGTTCAAGCCTAATTTTCAAATTATGTAATGAGGTTATTTAGTATAAATCGGTAACCAAAAACGTAGCAGTTCATTGTGCGATAATAGTAACTAAAGACTCGCCACAAACGGTAGAAACAAGCAGCGCTGAAGAGTCGCCGAGAGCGCTAAGGCGTCGTGCTTCGTTTTTTATTAAAATGTAATTAAAGAATCGTCGGCGATCAGACACTCACCGGCCAGCCGAGCCGCTGGGTATAAATAATGCAATCAAACCACCAATGGCCGCGAACACGGAATGAATCTAGAATTCCTTCTCGCTCGCCGTCCTCGAGACGTCGCCTAAACGAGCCGTTAATGTTACAGGCGTCGACGCTACGTCGTCTTTATTAATTCAAGCCTCTCCAACTTCACGTCAACGACATCTTGTAAGTCATGTCCGGTGATTTTATAAAAAAACTTTTAACCTGAGAATTTATGGGATTTAAAAAGAAACCGAAAATTAATCGTAGTTTTCTAAAGTAATTATAATAATTATTATATTGCGAGTAGAGTTACCCCCGTACCTTCAGTGTGTTGTTTTTAATTAAAACTCGCGCGCGACCGGCGGCCGGGGCTGAACGCGACAGCGCGTCGTGCTGCGGTCTCGCCGTAGTATTTATTGCACTGTGTACGCGTGTCTGCGCTCTCCTACGAGCTGCAGAGGAATATGACTTTAATATATTTGGACGATTATCGATACCACCGATAAAATGTACGATTTTTGTATTCTCCTCAAACTGTATACAATGTATACATGTATATACATATTACTTTGTGTACAAATTCGAACTGAGAATTCTTTAAATTAAACAAAGATTATATTTATTTAATTTACATTTTTTGTAGATTAATGGCAATTGAAGTGCTAAGCTTAATCATTCCCTTGGCAATATTTTTCCTCCGATTGAATACCGGCCAGGCTCTACGCGACGTCGCGGGCCGAGCTGAATACTAGCGCACGATCGGATTCTGTCGTCAAGCATTCGCAGTGTAACCATTTTACAAACGTTTCATACTATTTATTGAAGTTATGAGTATGGTGCAGTACCTGTTTGAGCCGGTTACGATATTAATTTCTATCTGGTTTCGAATAATTTAATTTAGTTAAGTATATACACTGAACGGTTTTCGGCGGGGTTAATAGAGTAATCTCATCCCAACCCGGGCGACCCATTACAGCCCTGAAGGATTCTTCCAGTATATTCATTAATAACATAAAATCATTAGACACCAACCACCTACCTGCAAAAGTACTAGCGACCACTTTGCCAAATAGCTTAAAATCACTGCGCCGATTGCAAACAAATGGAATGTTATCAAGCGAACGATAAGAACTTTAAAACAATGCCCTGGATCCGGGGAAGGCTTCGCGCTAATGACGCAAAATTCATAGATTACGAACAAACTATTTTGCAGAATACGTAATGTTTAGCACCTTGACAATTGTATATCTTTTTAAAATAATCACAGCAATCACAGATAATTAAATTCAATATGCACACAGCCCGCACATTACTCACTGCTGTACTAAGACCCCTCTCCCTTTCGAAGAGAAGGTTCGGAACATATTCCAACCACGTTGTTCCAAGGCGAGTTGATGGAATACCCGTGGGGCAGAATTTCTTTCAAATTAGACAAATGCAGGTTTCCTCACGATGTTTTTCTTCATCGTCGAGCAGATAAAATATAAACACAAATTAAGCACATGAATAAAGCTGCTTGCCTGGGCTTAGACCCGCAATAATCGGTTAAGACTACGCGTTCTAACCAGTGGGCCATTTCTCAATATAATATAATATTTAATAGTTATACAAACTAAAATTATAATGATAAAGATAAACAATTTCAATGAAGGAAATACATCATTAAAAAATTAAAATTCATCACAATTTTTTTTGCTTCGTTTGAGTCCAATGTCCAGCAGTGGGGCACAATTGGCTGATCGTTGTCCGATTGACTAACATGCTCAGGGGCGAACATACTCGAATGTTTATAAAAAGGCATTAGGCATTTAGTCAAAAACTTAATATAATAAAGTACTAATTCACTTTATAAGAGATCTTCATGTATAACAATATCATATTTTCTTTTTTCACGGAAGAAACAAGACTGCAAAGAAAAGCCAGCAATATTAGAGCTGCAGTGAGCTGTACAATAGCTGCCTTTTCTTGTCGTTGTTAGCTCGTCTCGCAGTCCAGACGGCGAGTTCTGACTCAGGTAATATTGTAGTTCAGCAATACAGCTCTACGACAAACTACAAACAATATCTCTTCGTTAATATAAGATATTGATTCGTTAACTCTTGAAGCCGCAGACTGCCTCGTAAACGCTTTATCGTTTCTGACTTTTAAAATTAAGAAACAAAAAATATCAGTTACATTTATAGCAATAAGTACGACATATTACATTTTGTTGTTGTTGTTTTTGTTGATTGCATTTTAGTAAAATAATCTTTTCCGTTATGCTTTTTTGTTGCACGTGTGTAAGTCAACCTAAAAATTAGTCGTATTCCTTTGCTCTTTAATGACACCAGTTCACCGAATCTTCGAACGAGTCGATTATCATCTAGGATCTTGTTACTTATAGTCACTTGTTATTTGCTCACACATGCATGCAGAACAATTAATCCTGCACAGGTTGCTAATCTTTCGATGACTTGGTTGTGAACACGAAGAATTCTCATTGAACGTGACGATAATATCTTAAAACCTTGAGTTTCAAGAGAGTGTGGTGAATCTTTCTATTTCATAATGAGCAACGAAATTATCAAGGTGACATATTGTGAATATCGATTTTTTATAAATAAAGAAAGTAGGTCGCAAAAGTGTTCTTTTTTCACACGATATCGTCTCCGCCGTCCCGCGCTGCCCGCCCCGCGCCCCTGCACCGCGCTCGTAAGCACCGGCGAGATTTTGTACCTTGACTTTCTCAAATCAGTTTTACTGAGTGGCATAAAATGATTCATCGAGTACCAGACATAAGCATATCGATAAAATCTAGTCACCAAGCACAAGGTTATTCAGCCAACAATTTTAAACGCATACCTACTAAAGAAGTAAGTAGAGGTACCTGGCCGATATAATCGGGTTCGGCAAGTTTTGAAATATTTAATGCATGGTTTTGAACATCGCGGTGTTATTAGGATTGCGGTGCACCGCAATCCTGGCGCAGCAAGGTAATATTATAAAAAGACATAATTAGCGTTCACGAGATTGGTAATAACTATCTCCCATGAACCGGTTTTAATCGTCGAATGTACTGCGTGTTGTGATCATACTCAGGTCATTCCCACAGTAAGGAGTCGTTAACAAAGTGCATTATGTAAGTGCGGGCCGATTAAAATCGTCAGGTGAGGTGGAGTGTGGGGCGGCGGGGAGGGCGCAGGACGTCGCGCGATACAGGGATTAGCATATATCCGGCGCTGCCTTCACTTACGTAGATACATATTCATGATGAACCTGCCTTTATTGCCTTTTGTATTTTAATAGATTTTGGAAACCGATACCTACGTACCTACGTAGTTTGCGAGAGGAAGTTGTTTGACAAGACTTCAAAAATATATTCAAATGTAGATTTTTTTTTATTAAAATGTAGAAGAAGAATGGTCATTTAACTAAAAAAATTGTAGATTCTGTTAACTTGATGCAAACCCAGGTAAGCACCATATCATGCATGGCTTCAATTGTGTTCAATATTTATTTCACGGTAAAGAAACAACTGGTTGTGAAGATCTGATTGCATCGGATGATAGTCTGCCAAATGGGCTGGGACAGTGTAATAAAAAGGGAAGGAAAGGAAACTTTTATCCACCATGTAATGTGGAAGTCGATTTGGGAAAGGCAACTGTACGGATTTGATTTGCTACATAATATGTTTTTTATATAAAAGTTATTAAAGTTTCGTGAACTGAACATGAAATCTTTCAACAGTAAATCTCAAAGTCTAACCAAACACTGAATTGTGCGCAACCCCACGACGGATCAACGATCTTAACTTTAGTCCACTACAGCATGTTATTGACAGATTTATAATTATTGCAATACATTCTATGGGCACCTAGTCCTCGGTGTCTACAACTCTATTCACTCGCCATTAGACCGCGGAGGCAGTTATGTATGTGGTGCAGGAAGCCCTGGAACGTAATTCAATTATTCGACTCTGAAATGGAATTCGTATAAGCAGCTTACCTTTGCTCGGCGGAATGTAATAAGCGCTTCCATACGAGTATGTCGCACTTATAACAGCCAGATAACATTTCATCTTGCGATTACTAAACTACCCTTATTATTCAGATCCAGAAGTCAATGTTTAACTCAAATATCAGAATACAAATAGGCCAATAGTGTACGAAATAGTGAGATAACTCTGCATATACATACCACAACATGAAATACATACTACATCCATTACGGTGAAGATGGAACTTGTCAGATAAGAATTGGCAACACTAATTTCCTTTTTTTAAATACCAATTAAATTTATTTTTTGCCCACTAAATATAATTTTGCAATTGATTTAAACAAAGGCTCGGATGATTAGGTATTTGGTTGAGATTCAATAAATTACAATAATACAGATCTATATATAGCTTCGTGTTAGTATAGTTAAGGCCTTCGACTTTGGCAAGGACAACTTCTTTTATTTAACCGTAATATTATTAAAGAAAATTGATTTAAATTTGGAACTTAAAACATTTGGCGCTCGTTTTAACGATTATCCTTTAATAATGTTCTCTTTTTGCCAAGCTATTTCTTTTTATTGTAAGTTAATGATAAGCATTTTGTGCGTTAACTATACAAATTTGGCGCTAGCGACTTCGGACCGTACGGTCCGGTTCGGGTTATGTGAAGTCGTCGTGTCGAAATACTTATTTCCTTAAAATAAAAATATCTATTTATTCACTAAATATGCAGTGCTGTCGCTGTGGTTGATATATTTACCTTATAAGTGTCAGAAAACAACAAGCGGCACTGAACGGTAAAGTGAACAGCACTTCGCATTCTTAAGATCTTTTTCATGGTGTGATTTCTACTGATTATTTTATCAAAGATATACAGTTGCGACTGAGAGTCCACTGCTGGACATGCCAGTGGAAAATAATTATAATATAAATATTAAATTTTTTTGGTAATTTGACTTGATCCCATGTTACCCTTCCGATCATGCTGTACTCTCGAGTTGGTATCGGCCCGAGGGTCGCCCCGAACTGCTGGAAGACTGCTTTGGTGCACTCGATCCCTAAAAGAAAGACACTGTCCAATTATAGACTAATAGCCATCACCTCCTTGTTTTATACACTGTCACCCCTGCGGGTCTATGGGGAGTCCCATTACAACTTCTTCCATTTGACTGTACTCAATTCAGAGCCGCTCTAATTATCGATGATCAAGTCCTCTCCGATCTTTGGCTTGGCTTGTAGAGATGTGGGATCCCTAGATGTCCGAAAATTCACAACAGCGCAGTTTCAAAGGCATTTTCTGTCTTGCACAACCACACTGAGTTTTTCCTAACCGATACGCCTTTCGAACTTTCAAGAAAAGAGCGTACATATTTCTTAAAGGCCTGCAACGTACCTCCAAACCTCCCGGTGTTATACATTTCAACGAGCGTACCTACTTACCTTAACAAATATTGATTTAATACGATAACGATAAATGTATAACAAACATATATATAAAATAAAAATGGAATACCTACTTTTTCTGGAGTCGGTTAATGCGTTACCTAACTCTATCGATAAACGTGCAATTAAATATTGTTTTAAAAGTTCATCTCAATTAAACGTGATGTAACATTTTACGTTACAATATCCAAGTATTGGACTATTATTCTCCTTGGATGCCAAGAAACTTTACCTTGTTAAGGAAATGTTCAATAAATCAATTGATAAAATTTATTCGGTGAGAATCATGTCATAGTTTCTGTCAACAACTTACTTTATATCAGACAGAATTATGAAACCGACCAACCGACCGACGTAACTGTATCGCCCATAGCAGAGCGTCTCGTGTGACAAAAGACATGATAGTAAAATTGTTGATCCTGTATGGAGTAAGTACCACTTACTGGCCTCGTGTGAACACTAGTTGACTGTAGCTTGGTGTCACATTGATATTAAAAACTATGCTGCAAAAACGTTTTTCAATAAATTTATTATTTCATGTAATTGAGAATTAGTAATATTTCCACGTATTAAAATCATCGCCGCCACAAATGCTTGTCTCAAAGCAAATCCCGGATCGCCTGCAGTCGCCCGGGTGAAATGTCTGTAAAACTTTCTCTCTTTTATACTTGAATTTCTTATTTCGCAGCTCATCGTAGCAGCGCCTCGGCTCCAAAACAGTTTATAAAGTATTAACGTTTTTAATTATTACACAACTAAGGCGGCGGGATAAAGCTTTGATTAAGGTAGTATTACTTGCTTTATTTAATCTAAAAAACAAGGACTCCTTCCTAAATAAAATTGGATATATTCATTATGTTTTTCGTAAAATGTTACTTACGTTAACTTTACTTGAAATAAGCCCGGGATTAGAAACAATCGAGAATAGAAACTACCTTTTCATGATTTCCGATCACGTCACGCCAAGATTTCCGATTCTTGGGAATATTTAAGTTTCACGCAATGATACATTATCAACAAAAATGTCCAAATGTTCTTTATTGTATACCTGGTGGTTTATATTTAGCTAAACACATACGTATCTCATAAATGTGTGCGATTGTAGTCGTGGACCACTCACGAACTGCGTAGTCCACTTTCATACGCACACTCACGTGTACTCACACAAACAGAAACTACTGTTTTGTATTAATTTTGGTAAAGATAGAAGAATATTGCATGGCGTTTGGTTTTATTTCATATTTTGTAACAAACAGCATCACAACAACTAAACGAGGTTGGGAAATACTTAAGCAAGATTTAAATATGCAATTCGAAAAGCTTTTGTTACTTTTACGAGAGAGAATCAGCAACGCAAAGACCATAGAAAGAATTACTTTGAGTGCAGTTCTACAAAGCGCTTCTTAGGAAACTTAAAAAACACAAATAAGTTGCTTTGAAGTCGTGTAATTCCGTATCTTCGAATGTTAACAGATTCTCTTCCAAGAAACTGCGGAGGGATGTGCGCGATGTCACGTCATTGTTCACATGACGTGACATCGCGCACATCCCTCCGCAGATTAAAATAGTTTTACCGATTGTCTCGAAGAATTGAAGAAGATATCGCGTGTACTCACGGCGTGCGAGCGAGTGCGCCGCCAGGCGTTAGGCTTATCTTTGTAACGATATTGGTATCGGGGTCGCGTGCGTGGCGCTCGATCGTAAATTGATCTCGTTAGTAGCGCGCGCGCCGAGGCGATTTGCGACGAGAATTAAGTTACAGTGAGCTTTTCCGCGCTCCTATAATTGCAATATCGGGTTCTGTACTATAACGAAAGACACAATGTGCCGCGATCGTGTACCTAAATAATCTCCATTTCAGCCTTGAGTCGCGGCAGCGAGCTCTCTCGGACCAAGAACATCACCGAACTAATATGAACATAAAAACTAATCATCTTTACATAGTATAAAACAAAGTCACTTTTTCTGTCCCTATGTCCCTTTGTACGCTTAAATCTTTAAAACTACGCAACGGATTTTGATGCGGTTTATTTTAATAGATAGAGTGATTCGAGAGGAAGGTTTTTATATATAATACATAGACAATATAGTTAGGTAACATTGATAATTTTAAAAGTTTCTCATGTGATGTCGAAAACACATAACCCACAATAGACATTTTTTTATATTTTATTTTTACGCGAAAAAATGGCTTATTTTCTTAGTGATTTAAAGAGAATGATTTACTGTAATACGTGAACAATATAGTAGATAAACACTGATAATTTTAGAGGTTTCTAATGTGTTGTCGTAAAAAGACACATTTTTGCACATATATTCCAAACGCTGGCTGAATAATATGAGATAGATCAAAATAATGTACTACACAATTGTACACCTCGAAAATGTCTACAAAAAACTCCGCCATGGTATGTGTCTATCAATTAGTTATAACCCACAATAACATTTTTTGTCATTTATTTTTTACTTTTTTATATTGGCTAATTTTCGTAGCACTTTGAGTTTAGCAGCAATCGGACGCTGTTGTTATCGGAGCTCAGTAGCGAGGGAAATAACAATACTTAATAAATAAATAAAAGTTTTAACAAAAAGAAAAAGAGACTTCAAACAAAAATATGTAGTTAAATGTAATAAAAATTATTGCGTAGTCAACATATATTTTTAGAGTCCTCCTAAGTAAAATGAAATGAAAAATATTAGACTACTTAAAAGTCGATCTACGATTATATACTGTAGTTATAACTATTGCTATATTTGGAGCCGGTGTTAGCCACGGGCATGCGCCTCAACAATCAAAAGAAAGAAGCTATACGAGCCCCTTGATTGAGCCCCAGTGTATTATCCCCTAGAAGGTAATTTGTAAAAAACATATATGCTAAATAAAATATATCGTATTGTTTTTTTATAGATATACTATGGGGTTTTCTTGGCTGAAGGTGTTTTTGCGGTTTTTTTTAATAGATAGTGTGATTCAAGGGGAAGGTTTGTGTATATAATACATGAACAATATAGTAAAGAAACACTGATAATTTTAGAAGTTTGCAATGTAATGTCGTTAATAAACAAATTCTGTAGTATATTTAGTATCAGTATTGCACCCGTGCGAAGCCGGGCAGACCGCTAGTTATAAATATATTGATTCTAGCAAACAACTATCAAAACGAACAAAACGACACAAATCAAAATTGTAATCCTTAAATTTCAAGGATTGTGATTGCGATTGGATTATACAACATCCTGCATGTTGTGTATCCAATCGCAAATCAAACTAAATAGAAATTCTCATAACAAATATATACTGTCTATCTCAGCTGGAGAGTGGATATTTTTTTTGAGAAAGATCTGAAGATTTCACACACACACACATAATGTGTTCACAACTCAAGGATATATATAATTATTAAAAAAATTACAATATTTATTTAGATTGAAATAGTTGACAGTTGGTTTAAATATTTTATAAAAGAAACACTTCTTATCGGAAGTCGAAAGAATGTCTTAGCGTAAGAAGGAGACGCGGCTTCACGCCACGCGCCCCGTGCGAGTTGCGACGTGAGTCGTTTGACACATGTTATCACACATTGCACAGCTGCAGTGAAAGTATTTTAATCAATTATTACAATATAAATATTACTGCTTAATTAATTCGTGCATAATTGATAACTAAAGTATAAAACAATTATTTAATTATAGCCGCTTCGAAATAAATACCATTTTATCGAGAATACCGAATATTTTAATAATAATGAAACTAAAACAGAGTTGGCCACTTCGTGTCTTTGTATTTAACTAAAGCGGGAACAGTTAAACCGCTTAAATGCTATCAACGTTTCTAGCAGCGAGTGTCATGTTTGTTGTGAGTTGCGAGTTGCGAGTTACGAGTTGCGAGTTGCCGAGGTCGGTCTATTTGTCTGCAAGTTGCCGAGTTCACTGTTTACTTCGATCGCTGCCTCCCACTGATACCAAAACTGACATTTATATTCAACCTCTCGTATAAAAACATATAAATTCCTGTTAAGTGATTATATATGCATTTCCATTTACACTGAACATTTGATACCTACGTCGGAAATATCGAATAACAAGGTTTTTTGAATAAAATATTACTTGAAATGTAATAAAGATTTAAATACTTGGTAATATTGTTGGCCGCGAAATGTTTTTTCACAGCAGAATTAGTGTAAAACGAAGTTATACAGAGTAGCGGCGGCGACGACTCGCTCCGTGCGCGCTGAGAGCTCTATTTGAAAACATTTCAAACTGAAGTAAAATCTTCTTAACTTCAGTACTATATCCAACTACAAACATTTTCATTTTTATAAATTTTCAAAGCAATTGATGTTGCTGAGATATTGTTACAAATTAAAACTTGATAGTTTTACACTAGTCACTCGCCCCGACTTCGCACGGATACGAATAAGGCCTCGGATATTGTTTTTTAATATACTCGTAGTTCTAATACGCAGTACATACATAATATATTCTTCGGTCGCCAGTCGCCAGTCGCAATTCGTGGGCCAGCTCACGTGTGCGCAAGAGCATGCTGCCGCAGACCTCACGTAACAACACGCAGTGTGTTCAACTTTGTGCGCTGTCTAAAGAAATTATCAGTCCAAATTTTCCATCATTCGGGTCTCTCTCCGTAAAGAGTTGTTTTCAACCAACTTCAAAAAGGAGGAGGGTATCAAATCGGTTGTATTTTTTATGTTTGTTATAAATTTTCACTGGGTGGACCGATTTTGATATTTTTTTTTGTTTGAAAGTTAGTGCTTCCCGTGTCCCATTTTAATTTAGTCCATTTCTGATGATGGTATCCATATGAATACGATATAAGTCTTAAATTTGCATTATGTATGTGCGTCTTAAATAGGTGAATAACTCAAGCTATATTTGGAGCCCGTGTCAGCCAAGCCAAACCCTACAGTATATCTATCAAAAACAATACGAGAATACTTTAAGAAATATGGTTTTTACAAATTACTTTTTATACGATAATATATACATTGGGTCAATCTAGGGGCTCTTATCGCTTCTTTCTTTTGATATTTGAAGCCCATGCCCATGGCTGACACCGGCTCCAAATACACCAATAATTATAAGTACATTATATAATCGTAAATCCAATTTTAAGTAGTCTAATATTTTTCATTTCATTTTACTTAGGAGGACTCTACTTTTTATTACTGTAGTGCATATTTATTACATAACAGGGTTTTGTTTGAAGTCAGTTTTTCTTTTTGTTAATTTTATATTTATTTATGATTAAATTAAACAATTTGAGAGTTGTGTAGTATCTAGTAATTATGTAATCATTAAAAATTATTTTAAAAGTGAAAATAATATCACGTAAACGAAACAACATGTGGGATGTCAACAAATGTCAAAATAAAAAAGCTATGTGGTATAAAACTATTCAGCCAACAGCCCTGCGATATCTCGTGGATAGACATTATTAGTAGATTGTCCTGACGAGACTGAATTGCCCTGATTGTCCGGGTTTTAAAGAAGTTTGTCTGAAGTGAAGAGCCAGATACGACGTCGGCATTCGAAAACATCATCTTGTCAAATCCTCATCTGCGACAGCAAAAAGGGTGATTAAGACGATGTCATTGTGTTAATCGCAGAATTAATTTTATTCTTAGTCTATTTTTTGTATCATATGAGGCAGCCTTACGAGAACTACACAGTCGCCTTATTGACTCAGTTCTAAAAACGAGAAATAAAAAAATATATCGCGTAACATATATTAAAAGAATCCCCTCCTTTTTTGAAGTCAGAAAAAAGGCACGGCGTTACCAAGTTCTATTTAAAACCACCGCGCCTACACTACACTCTGCCGACTTAAGAGTTTGAATTATTCTGTAAGTCATTTTCATTTAATGTTTTCGTATTCACTCGCGCAGTTAATTCTTTTCATATATATACATTAGATTTTTTAGATAAACATAGAGAATAATATATTCTGGCAAATATAATAATATTATATAGCAAGTTAAACGCAGGCTTTATAAAATATCATACAGAAACACCGACACAAAACTCTTTGACACGAGTAGAGTAGAGAGAGTGGGTACAATCACTTCAACCTGCTTTCATAACGTACTCAAATATGCGCTACAATAATACGACTTCACTCATACTTAGAAAGCATCACAAAACTGCAACGAGCTTAACTGTAAACAGTTTTAATAACATTACATGAAACAGAAGAGTCTGGCATAGTACTACGCCGCGCTACGAAAGAATTACGAGGTGCTACGATTTTCTACGAGAAAGTCGTACGATGTTAATCGTTTTATATTTCTCTCTATTTAAAATTTTATAATAAACGCCTCATATACATATTATAATATATATTCTTTGTAATTTTATTTACTTTATTTACCTATATACCTTTAGTTGGGCATTTACTTTTACTTTTTTTATTGACATACATAAACTTAATATAATATTAGGAGATAATAATGTACACTATATATAATAATTTATAATAACAATAACATTGACAATAAGGCGATAAAGTCACGATTTTAACGTCTGATTATTGATCCGGTACTATTTCAATCCTTTTAAATAAAAACAATCGGTAAAGGTCCTACCGTATGATTAAAATGTTGCGACGGTATATATGAGTGTATTTTAATTGTATAAAAAGCGCTTTAAATTCGAAGTAACGAAGAATTAAATTGTATATTCTAATATAGCAGTTGACTCTATAAGCATACATTTTGTTAATACATTTACAAAACTAGCAGCCACCCGCGGCTTCGCTCCCGTTTTGGGCTGTTGTTTGTCAGGTGCTAGACAAAAATGTAGCTTATTAGCCCTCTCTTGGAGTCCAAGTTTGCTTGATACCTAATTTCATAAAATTTGATTCAGCGGTTTTGTCTTAAGAGAGAGACAGACAGACAAACAGAGTTACTTTCACATTTATAATATTAATACAGATTATTGAGTTTGTCAATGACGCCCAACAGTACTAGCGCAACGTCGTATTACAGCTGAAAACGCGTTTTTTTATTCTGCGGCATTTTTATGTCACGCTCATAAATAGTACTACATATAAAACGTTAATGCTCTTACCGCAAAACAACATTTTTGTAGATTTAAATAAAAAAGCAAAATAATTAAAATGCATTGTGCGAGAGCGCGCTGTTTGCCGCCTCTTAACTTGATTTGCGCAGCCGTCTATCGCAGCGGCCTTTGATGCGCCGCGCAACCTCGTTACTAATATTGACAGAGAATATTCTAACCGAATACTCTTTTGTCATGCGTTGACAATATTTCTTTGAATTTATTTAAGTTCGGAGAACTTTAGATTCAGAGCGACGCGAGCTGCTTCGTTAATATGTCATATATTGTTACCTATTTATTACCAATGTAAAATTTGATATTCTTCACCTATAAAGAGAATGCTTTACCTACTTATTTAATAATAATGCAGTGAGCGGTTATTTCCCTCGATCGCCCAAACACTGGCCGCGAGTCCAAGGAGTGGCAGATTGCGTCGCTATCGCGGCTGATATTAAAATCTGTCAATTTAACAAAAGAGAGCGGGAAATTGGGGCGGCCCTAATGGCGGCGCGCTGACAGCGATTAATGTATCCCGGCCTCCGCTGCGGAATTAGAACGCGTCGAGCGACCTGCTCGCGAGCTACGACACTACATACATTAAGAAAATGATCTAGCCGACACTCACCGTAATCAGCGCAGGCTAACGCACCGCTGGCTGATTTTGACAGTCGTTACAGCGGAGAGTATTATAGCCGTTCTGTTTTCAAACATTATAAAACGGCTGGGCATCTTAATCGCAGTGCGCATTATTGCTAATCAAGTTCCAGAGCGCTATTATTCAGGTCGGCCGGCGGTCTCCCGCTGCTTCTTGATAGATCGTAATTAAGCGGCGGCGGGCGGTTCCATTAACTGCGGCTCCAACTTTTTGGAGAAAATGTAAATTGCGTCGTTGAGCCGCCCTCAGTACGTCCGCGGCCCGGCCAGCGCTCCTTAGTACATAAGGCAAGGGTTTTGTATTCTTAGTACCCACAGCGTACTGGAATCATGAAGTCAAAACTATTTTATTATATAAATATTCATAAACAAGACTCACTTATTTGACTCCGAGTCTTTCTTAGTAAGATATGCAAGAAAAATAATTATCTCAATATAACGTAAGGAGCTATTCGTGTCAACAATGCTGGGTCCGCCGGCCGGCGACCGACAATCGCTGTGATGTTTCCGCACTCTCCGCGACCGCTTTGTGTCCTTTCCTCGCGCGAGCTCGCCCATTCAGTGAACGACAGCATTTAGTCAGGCCTTTCCCATAACCATTGAGATTGAATTTCTTTAGAAGTAAATTAAATATTAATTTTATTTCTTCAAGTTAAACAAAAGTTTTAACACATAATCTAAAGGATGACACAGCTATTTTGACTCAATAAATTAGCTTACTAAGTCTGACATCTGCTTATGAGACTGAGAAAATAAAAACTTTTCGATTGTCTAAACTAAGCAATAAGTAATTTCTATTCGTAATTAAAAGAATTATAAGTAATTAATCAAAAATCAAAATCAAAATAAACTTTATTCAAGAGGGCTTTTACAAGCACTTTTAAATCGTCATTTAACTATTAAGTGAAGCTACCACCGGTTCGGAAAGTAGATTATACCGAGAAGAACCGGCAAGAAACTCAGTAGTTACTCTTTTTTAACATTTAAAAAATACAAATTCATGTTAGTTAAATACAATTATTTAAATGAATATATCCTGGTTGGAAGCCAACAGGTATAGTATAAATGTCTGCGGAATTTTATTATAGAAACGGATACCTTGCCCCAAGATTTTTTGACTTTGCTGAGTCGGAAACTTTTCGTTATAAGCTTATCCTTACTTCTAGTGCACATACAATGATTATCACTGATTTTATCAATGTGAGCATTCCAACTTTGTTAAAAACATCCCGAAGAGAGAGAGAATACCTACCTACGCCGGTTAATTATATAAAATATATAGAATATTGTATAAGTTACCGGCTTATTATCTTGGTCTGCCTCTTATACGAACATTAAATGTCTTAAATAACCCAATACTATTGATCGTCAGCATGATCAGTTCATCAACACTCCACAATACTGAACTGCCTTCATGTAGCAGTTTTTTCTTGGTTAATTCTTTAAAGATCTTACGTCGCCACGCCTGTGCGTGCAAAATCGCCTTTTTTTATAGTATAGATTGGCGGACGAGCATATGAGCCACCTGATGGTAAGTGGTCACCATCGCCCATAGTCAATGACGCTGTAAGAAATATTAACTATCCCTTACATCGTCAATGTGCCACTAACCTTGGGAACTAAGATGTTATGTCCCTTGTGCCTGTAGTTACAATGGCTCAATCACCCTTCAAACCGGAACACAACAATACCGCGTACTGTTGTTTGGCGGTAGAATAACTGATGAGTGGGTGGTACCTACCCAAACGGGCTTGCACAAAGCCCTACCACTAAGTAAAAATCGTTCTAATAAGAATGTGCACCTATAATATACGTAGCAAAGTTAATCATCAATCATGCAAACGAGAGAAGGGCAAATTAAACGCTGAACGGCGTTAAATTACTTAATGTTTGAAAAATAATTTAGAATTCTCAAAACTCCTGATGATTGAAAATAAGACTTTAATGATCTTTTGAGAAACTTTAATAGCTGAGAAACAAGTGAGTGCAAGCAACTATAGAGAAGTTATACAGTGTACATGGTCGGCCGGCGCGCGGGCGACTGCGTGCCGCGCGACTTACGAAATCGGAAATGGGTCAGGGCCAGCCGTGCCCTTTCCCCCCGCCCCATTTTCGCGCACTTCGCTTAGCCATATACTTGACGGCTGCCATACTTTCCCAAATTCGCAATTGTACCAGTAAATTTCTTCTATTCTTATATTTTGCGCAAATGTTACGTCATTTGGAATATATTTACAACAGTTTATAATCTTTACTCCAATAAACAAATTAGTGAAGTAAGTTTAGTGTAGAACTTGTAACTACGTAAAACAGACAAAGACCCAGGAATATTTTGAACTTAACATAGCGTGCGATACACACCGTCGATAAGAAACGCGATGAAGGCGTCTACCGGGCGATGCGGTGCGGGGGACGAGGGAGGGGTAGACAGATAAGCGTTCTCCGCAACGCTACGACGCTGAAGATCACATACATGCGGCTATCAGTCACGTATTGCGGCCGGCGGCGGCTTGGCAACTTCACCATTTCCTATAAATATCCTTTATTTTAGATAAAATTTATTATCAAAAATTTGTTTAATGAAATTCCTAGGACTCTTTCAGAACATCGTGTACCTAATGTTATCAGAAATCAGGGCATGTACGTCCATACTTGGGCATATACGCGCCACGAAGGCTTAGAGTGACAGTAGACATGCGGAAGGCAGTACCATGCCGCGGATATGCAGGGAAGCGTCAGAACGTTCACCATTTGACTCGAAGCCAAATCCGCACCGACCTCTTCACTACTTTCTCTCTGTGACTTTTTCATATGTACGTATGGCCAAAGCGACAACATGTTATTTACATATACAATGCAAATGAATTTCACAAAATTATTAGAAGATTGTCGAATTTTCAATTTAAGAGACGATTTATAATTAACAACAGTGAGTATAATATTGGCTATTGAACAAAGTTTCTCTTAAATCGGATGAACGATGCGTGAACACGTAGATTATGGACGAAGTTAAGCTTCAGTTTTTTATTAATACTCGCGAATATGCGTGTACAGTAGGCGTACTGGTGCTCAGGCCTCAGAGTACCCGTGTACAGGATCAATGCAATCGATCGATAACATGTTTCGAATCAAATTCCAATTATTCTGCAATTATCGAGTTATCATCAATCGGCTGTCAGAACTTTATTCGATTTACTTATGCCGCTCCGAGCCCGTATCACCAATGTGGCGTGTCGTTTTCTATTAAATTATACGCTCGTTGAACTGAACGCCCACTGAATGTATCGCAAAGGAAATAGCAGCGCAGCAAGTTGCCGCTTCGACGGCATGCAACGCTCTGCCCTGTGTCTAGCGCGGCTGGTTATTAGGTTTTAAATACGACGCGGCCGAGCTCCGCCTTCAAAATATATACAAATATCTTATGCAATATTAACAATACATTTATAAATTATAACATTTTTACTATAGATATTAAAGTTCAAAAATATTCTTTCATTAAATTTAAAAGAATCGTTAAGGAGCCATTGTGTGCTAAAGGATATTGCAGAACTAATGAAATTTTAGTTGTCTCGCCCTGGGAATGAAACGATCGAATACAATTTTGTTAATGTACGAGCTGCAATTGTGAAATAAGATGTAATGAAAAAAATCTCGCTGAGTATCTTTCGCCGGTTTTCTGAGGTTCAATATTTCTTTTTCGAAATTGCTGTTTCAACCCACAAGCAAGTGTAACGCTTCTACATTGAATAACATAGATTGCACGAGTGTTTGTAAGTTTTGCGAAAATTACAAAGTTAAGCGCTTGTATGTATCCTGCATGTTGGCTATTCTCCCTTCAACATGACGCCTGCAAGCGACATCGGGTATTAGGACAGCATCGCCACACACCACTCTGTATTCTGTCTATTTCTGATTTTTTTTTATTCGAAAACAAACTAATTATCAATTAATAATACAAAGGTGTAAAAAAAAGTTATTAGCAAACAAGGCAATATTAAATTATGAAATCTTAAACATATAAAAATAAAGTTGTCTAAATTTGAATATTTGAAAACAATACCTAATGGCACGACCCCGTACCAAGTATTCGTAGCTGTTATACCGCCATACATATACGATACGTATTTACCTGTCGTATATGTCGAACAACACGGGAAATAAAGATAAACTGTTGAGACAAATTTCCGACTCCCCGCCGAGATACATATTTTCCGAGTATTCTATTCTATAAGCCCCGCTGATACTCGTACTCATCATACATTACATACATTTGTAGAAAAGGAATATTCGACTAATGTCGGAAGCGCAAAATTAGAATTCGCTTATACTAACTAAAGTATTCTAATTCTTAACTTAATGCTCACCGGCTCTTCGCAGAAGAATACATAAACGAAACACTTAAAAGCGGTTATTGAACCGTAATGAAACATAAGTACTTTAATTTTAGAATTTTCTATAATATTGCGCTCATAGGTGTGGCTGTCCTAGCAGTAGATCTAAAAGCGGCAACGAGCTGCATACAATATATTTAAACAAAATTTGTATTAGTTATGTAAAAAAAAATAAGCAATTTTCTTTTGAAATCTCTAAGTTAATGAATTTTCTTAAACGTGGTGTAAGAAATAATTAAAAAGGATTGGATTGAGATTAAAGAACGGAAAAGAGGGTCGGAATCTCCGGCCGTAATAGCTTCCTTGTTACAGCCCGAGCGGTCGGGTAGGAAGACTGCCTGTCTCTCATTGCCTTACTCACATTGGACGTCACAGGAATGCCCAGAAACAAAGATAATATCATATCAAATATACAAAAGCTACGCGATGATCTAAATGTGATCAATTAGATCAAATGTAGATTTAAAAATCTACGCTTTCGAGTATCGAATACAAGGGAATTGACTTTCAAGTTATGTGATCAGTTTTGAGGGACGAGAGGCGAGGCCAGTTTAGGTTGACCCCAGCTGCGGCACGAGTCTGCCTGCCGCGGGCAGACCTCGTCGCCTGGACGACGCTTGCTTACAATGAATTTATTCTGCTTCATTAGTGGATGGCTGCCAACGAGCGGCCGCGCTATGCACTTGCAGATTGGAATTCTCATTCGTTTCCTCTAATTCAATGTGATTCTCGCTTTTTAAAATTGAAATACTTCTGCATGATGAAATGAATTTTTGAGCATTGAAATTGTGACAGGGAAATTACGTTACGTAAGAACTAGTCTTTGGTAGCACGAATTGCAAACGTTTTTAAATATTTATGCTATTCTTATTATTGCAGATTCTTCTGTAGATAATTTAATGTAGTGAAGAGCCTTAATCGCTTCTGATCGATTAACTGATCTGATTCGAAGGCTTCGTTCCATCGTAAGTTGTAATCGAATCATCGCAATGAGGAAATTAAACGGTGAGCCGCTACACCTCCGCCGCCCGCCGTCTCGCGAGCTGATAGATATCAAAGCTGCGGATAGCTTAAGCAATTATAGATTGTGGCTAAGCTACACTTAGAAATTGTTATAAATCTGATGTAATTCGAAATATTTTTCTATTATTTATTAATGCATTTTTGTCTGCTGTATTTATTGAAGCGCTTTATATCTAGTGTTTGTATTCTCACATACCGCTGCATCACTAATACATTTCCGCTAATAAGCCGAGTGGTGACAATTCGACGGTCGCTAGTCGCTGTGGCGCGTGTCGCGCAGCGCGCCCGGCGCGGCCGTGTGCGCGGGGCGGCGCGCGTCCCGCTCCGGCCCCGCGCGCCTCAGTCGCTGTCAAGCGAGCGCTGCGACTCGTCGGCCGCGCCTCCCGCTTCTCGCAGTTCCGCGCGCCCTCGCTACCATGAACTGACGGCGTGTCCGCGCGGCCGAGGAGCCACCACGAGCGCGTTCGGGACGCACCGACGCGCCACGCGAGCCACTGCGATCGTACGAGGCGCAAGTTTTAATATATTTGTGGAAAAATCGGTTGAAAATTGTGAGATAGTGGAATAACTATTAAATATGGTTATAGTTTAAAAAACTTCTACAAAATATAAAAGGAAAGGGTTAGTAAAATATTTCTTTTCAAATTTGTTACATTTTACATCGTTAGACTATAAAGTTTTGTATATGGAATCATCACTGAAACTAGATACAATGTTTTAGTACTGAACTAACTTTTTGGTGTCGAAAGTACAATTTCATTAATGATACTTTCAAATAAGTTCTATAATGTTTTACTTGCCTGTTGTAATAATTGCCAGTCGCGTGACGATATGTGGCTGTATATTACGATACTTTCAATAATAAGTAAGATGCCAGTAAAACTTCAACAATAAAATAATATATTCATTTAAATTTCAAATCTATGACTATAATTTATAGACGAAACCTTAGCCGTTTTTGTTTGACTTTGATAAAATTAATAAGTATAACAAAAAAATAAATGTACTTATATATAATCCCTACAATTAGTAATAAAACGATAACGCATTCTGACGGGATAAGTTTCGTCGGCGGCGCCGCGGCACGTGACAGCCGTGGCGGTAGACATCACGTAATTCTTCAATACGTTTCGCATAAAGCTCGATCGTTAGGAGCAATAAAGTGCTGTCATCTGTGCTCGCATCTCTTGCCTTGCTCCGCGCCGCTACAAGTTATATAAATAAGGCAGCTACGTCTCCATTGATTCACAAATAATTATATAGCAACATCGGATTATCTATTTATCATTTCATGCAATAAGTTATCTTTATTAACCGAATATCTTTTTATCCCACCAAAACATTAATTATCTTCTAACTTTTTATTTTATATTTTAAGTCGTGAGTTACACGATTAGTTATTTGACAATCGCGACAATCGCATTAAAGCAGACGCACGTTTAAAGTAACATTATTTAAAGGTACTCAAAAGCTTATAACATTTAATGAAATATACTTTATGATACATTTATACTTTATGACAAAGATACACAAATCCTCAAAAACTGTGAAAGTACGACTGCAACGCATTCTAGCGGTTTAAATTTGTTATATATTTTTTCGATAAAAATATACAACGAATTTCCAATGTCCTCCAAAATCCAAAACTCCCTTTTACTTGAGCGTAGACTTTTGGGGCTCAGCAGGCTCCAGCAGGTCGGTGGAGGTTTCCTTGCAGAGTTGTTTTTCACTGCCAAGAATTAGATGAATTATAAATCAATTTTAAGCAAAATGAAAAACAGAACTACTTTTCGAGGCTTTCGAGGCGAGGAACCCGTAATTTTCGCTTGAGATTCTTAAATTCTTAAAAACACTCTGTCTTTTAGTTTATGTACTGTCATAGTAATCACCATTGTGCTTCTCGATATACCTAAAATATAAACCGCAACAGTTTTTAATAATATTTATAATAACGCATGAAATAGTAGCCAAGAATGCCAGCGGAATTGGCCTGTTCAATTGTAACATCAATGTTCTGAGATAAAAATGAATAATATCAATTGATCTTCATTGTTTCCCGTAGCTCAATTCCCAATGGCTTTAACGTATTTTACCTGTTGTGAGAAATGGTGTCAACGCTTGCAGCGACTAGTCTTCGTTCCTATAAAACTATTCTGATGGTCTCCTGGCATCGTCATGACTAACTCCGTATATAATACACGCGAAGTCCCTTTTTATCATGATTAAAAAAACCGTCATCATTGAAAAACCTATCTGAGATCCTTGAATATGCAAGATCGTGTCGTGTCGAAACAGTCCACCTTATTTCCGTAGAGCTTTTAGCTCAAAGCTCAGCGATGTTCCCCGGCGTATACTAAATGTTATGCAAAAATATGCATTGTCTAAAAGCGTCTCATGATTTTTAGAGAATATCGAATGCAGTACTCGTCTCAGCAGTGCTGGACTCTTCTGCTGACGAAGTATCGACACGACGACGATGCCGTCTTTGTCAAAATGTAAATTTAACGTTCACGTTACCTAAGTCTTTTTAATTCCTAAGGGATACTGACACTTAATCTTCCAGTTTTCTGACGCCTCCTCGACACATTTGGAACATATTATATTATGAACGTAATTACGTATATTTTGATAGGTATAATTGGACAACGTAATTATATTTTATCATGTTTTTAAAATAGATCATATATATTTTACAAACACACAATATTGTATATATTTTTAATGACAAATTCACAAGAATAGTGTATTTGCTACGATTAGTATTTCTACAGCATTGCTTTTTTTCTGAAGATAGGACTGATACGGTAACTTAGAAATATAAATGTATTTATTAATGTATAAGAAAAACATATTCATAGTTTGGTAATCTGAATCGCCCTCAGGATACCCATCAATGTTAAATGAAATATTCAAATGTATTGGCTTCAATTAATATAGTTTTTTAAACGGCGATTCAAAATTGCTTGTAAAAGCCAACTCGAATATAGTATATTTTGATTGATGAATGAAACGTGATTTAACAAGTTGAATAGTATTCATTCCAATTTCCGTAACCGATACATTATACAATTGCGACATAGGGCAGACATTAAAATCTTGTACAATTAAATTCAAAAGTGCAATAAATGCTGTAAAAGTATCCATCAGTAATCATCCATATGTTACTCATAAACAGGAGCCTAAACACCAGTGACTAGATTTAAAAATGAAAACTTCCATCCAATCTTTCACACACAATCGCGCCCTTCTTCGTCTTCTTCTTGGATGATGGATTTTTGTGAACTCTGTGACACTGTCTTTTATTCAGAAAATGTAGCCTAAGAACCAATTTCTATTAACCTAACTTACATACACCCTCAATAGATAGCGTCTATTTATTAATAATTAATTAACATAACCCGAGAAACGATTTCCCCTATTTCTAAAATCAGAAATGATTAACCACACCAACATTTATTATCCAGTTAACAGTATTAATTTTGAAAAAAAATATCTTAGTGCTCACAAGATTCAAAAAGTGTTCTAAATAAAATGCCTGAACTATAATGTACCGTAACGAGTACCCAAAAAAGTATCCCAGCGTTTTCACACGCTTACGCGGCTAACGCTGGCTACCCTTCTGGACATACATAAAATTTACTTACAAATTGTTAACATTCTACAATCAACTCATATTATGATAATTTTATCATTAAAAATATCAGCTTGATGTCAAAAGTTTGTTGGTTCCAAAAATTACGTACCATGGTCACTTACTGACAAATACGATACATTTTGTAGTTCACTCATTTTTGGCACCGATCCATTTTTTTAACTCTTATGTTTTATGAATTTATTTACTTTAGGTAAAAAATGATTCATTATACAATACTTATGTTATTAACAGAATTATTATAACACATAAAATTGATTCTATTATGAAAAATCAGTTTTTGAACTATCATAGTTTATAATTTTATTTAGATATAAATCGAAGCTGACAAATATTCATCTTTATAGAAATAAATAGATGGAAAAAGCAAGTTAAAAAGTAATGTTATGTTAAACTTCATTAAGTTCATTATATTTAAGGTCGCTTTAATATTTCAACAATATTGACATTTGCATTGAGATGGAGTGATATCTCTGAAAAATCACCGTCTCTAATTAACTAGTAATTTATTTTATTAACATAAGAATTAACAACATTAAATGCTTAAATATATACAAATATGAACTAAAACTAGTTACTGTATAATTCTTCACCGCGTGGAATGGGTGGCATGAATGCTAGCAGCATTTCCCCGTTGAATCGCAATTCCGACACTCTGGGCAAAAACCGAAGAAATTTTGAAAAAAATAACTAGTGTAGTAGACATCATCCTTAAAAATGTTGCCCAATCGCGGCGCCATCGTTAGTATAATATTATGTTTTCCTTATTCATCTACTTAATAAAACTCTAACAGTGACGGGCTAAAATACAACGAGTTTCTTATACATATAGCATACTAATAATATGTGAGCGAAAATGTCAAATATTTGTTTCATGAATTATTTTGTTACAAACAACATAATTATAATTTGTAAGTGTGAGTCCAGCTCCGCTTACATAATTACAAAATAGTGAATTCGTAAGCCGAGCGGTCTTGACTGCACCAAAAAGTGTTCCTAACTTAGACATCCGTATCGACGCTGTCCCCCTTTGAAAACCCCTTTGACGGAACTAAGGTGATCTAGAAGTCATTTTATTAACAATAACATCTTGATTGATATTAATTTCTATTATTTTTGCTCACAGCCATAGTATTATGTGTTTTAACAGTAGGAAATCGTTACTGTACGGTAGTAATGTTAGTTTCATTTTTAACTTCTTGGTTGAAATATATTAAGACTTAAATTTTTAAAACGAATTGCCATTTTTATTTTATTTTTAAAATTGAATTCGAAACAAACTGAACGAGCAGTAAATGCCGTGTCGTTACGTTTCTAGTGATATTAAAATTACTATTGATATGTTTTATGTGTCTAATTATACTTCATTAGGCGGGTCAGGATATTTATTACTATTGGGTAGAGTACTTTCACTTAAGTTAATATTTTGAAATGTTATGACGATTTTGAACATTATTTCAATTATATAACGAATGGACTATTAGTTCCTATTAGTATACAGCAGCACTACTACTATAAACTAACACTGTTTTACTTTAGAAGCATATTCATTCTCAGTGAGCCTCTATAACAACGAAGTACATACAACTCGAATCATATTTACCATTTATGTACCAGTGTTAAATTAATGGTAATACATTTAAGTTCTCTGTACCAAATGAATGAAAAATAAGATAATATAATAAACTACTTATCAGTAAGCTATGATTTATGTTTGTAGTTGGCGGGAATTTATAATGAGGCTCATTCGGTCAAAACTAAGAATTTGAGCTGATACAATAGTTACTAATTTGTTCTTAGTTAGTTGATTTTGTCTTACAGAAGATGAATCATTGGACCCTAAAATTTCACTAAGAAGTAAATTAAAGGAAAAAAAAATTGATTACCGCTTCTTTATTTTATTTTGTAAAATACAAATTTGAACTTCTTTCTTTTCATCTTTATAATTAGATTTGACAATGTACCTACTAGTAGTAGTATAAATAACGAAAGCATGAACCAACGACAGTTTTGTTTGCACTGGCAAACCTTTCGTTTCGGTCGTATAATCAAGCGTTATTCCAGGTCGTGGACAGCGCAGGCGGCGCGTGGTAGCGGGCGGCGGGCGCGACGCGCGCGATGCACTGACGCCATGTGCGCGCCGAGATGCGCGCACGCGCTCTGCCCGCCCGCGCGGCGCGACTGCTGCTGCTGGCGCTTCTGCTCGCCGGTACGAACAACTACTTGTAGTACAGAATTATTCAATTAAGTTTTGTTAGTCAATTAATAAATAAATTGTTCGTGTAGGGTGCGCTGGAAACCCGGATGCGAAGCGGCTTTATGACGACCTGCTCAGCAACTATAACAAGCTAGTGCGACCGGTACTCAACGTGAGCGACGCGCTCACCGTGCGGATCAAACTCAAGCTCAGCCAGCTTATTGATGTTGTAAGTAGCTCTGTCTGTCTCTGCGTGTCCTTATTGAGGATATTGTTTCAATGAAAATGAACGAAGTAATAACACTATTCGAAAGTGGTACTCAGGGCCGTATTTAGGGGAGGGCAACCGGGGCAACTGCCCAGGGGCCTCCACATGAGTGGGGGCCACACTTTTCAGCGAGTTAACAAATACCGAGATATAGTCAAATTATAATAATCTTACTACTTAATGTGTTAAAAGTTACCGATACAAGTAAATAAATCATAGCTTACTGATTGAAATAAAAAAAGTAATTAATTCATGATATTATAATTATTAGGTTGCTCACGCCTCTGTTTGTCTAGGGCCCCTACTGTTTTGTTGCCGGGAGCCTCCAGACCTTTAAATCCGGCTCTGGTGGTTCTGATTGATATGAGTGTTTTAATAAAGGCAATCTGCATGTTACAACGAGCACGAGTACATACCCTGACATACCTTTCCTCAAAATAGCTTACCATTGTTAATGAAACGACATTAATTTGTTTCAGAATCTGAAGAATCAAATTATGACAACAAACTTATGGGTGGAACAGGTAACCGAGATAAGATCGTTATTTCAGCTGTAAGTCTGCTAAAAAGTGAAAGGTAACTTTACGAATGTTTCATTCGCAGAGTTGGTACGACTACAAGCTGTCATGGGAGCCACGTGAGTACGGTGGCGTGGAGATGCTCCACGTCCCGTCAGATCATATCTGGCGACCAGATATAGTGCTATATAACAAGTGAGTATGCGCCGCACCAATACGATCCAACCCCTTACACAGTCGTCACCCAATATTAAACATTACTCATGGAACAAACACATTGCAGTGCCGACGGCAACTTTGAGGTGACACTGGCTACAAAGGCGACGCTGAACTACACGGGCCGCGTGGACTGGCGCCCTCCCGCTATATACAAGTCCTCCTGCGAGATTGACGTCGAGTACTTTCCCTTCGACCAGCAAACATGCATTATGAAATTTGGCTCCTGGACATACGATGGATTTCAGGTGAAAAATGTTATTCTATTATTTGAAAATTTCTTAGGATGGAAGCAGAGAAAACATGGAAATTAAATACTGCAACACAAAATCAAGTTACTTAATTTTAAAGGATGATCCATTATTTCAGGTGGATTTGCGTCACATCGACGAGGCACGTGGTACCAATGTAGTCGAATTAGGCGTCGACCTTAGTGAATTTTATACCTCAGTGGAATGGGACATCCTCGAGGTGCCGGCTGTGAGGTGGATATTGTACTTTATTGTTAATATATTTCACTCTGAAACTCCGATGCCTAATAACCCTTATTAAACACGAAATTACCATTAATACAACAAGCAATATCTATCAAATCTATCAAAATTAAATCGGTATTCATTTTAGGAATGAGAAATTCTACACATGCTGCGACGAGCCCTACTTGGACATAACGTTCAACATAACCATGCGTCGCAAAACGTTGTTCTACACGGTGAACCTGATCATCCCGTGCATGGGCATCTCCTTCCTGACGGTGCTGGTGTTCTACCTGCCCTCCGACAGCGGCGAGAAGGTGTCGCTCTCCATCTCCATCCTGCTGTCGCTCACCGTGTTCTTCCTACTGCTCGCTGAAATTATACCGCCTACCTCACTCGTCGTACCGCTGCTTGGCAAATTTGTGCTTTTTACTATGATACTTGATACGTTTAGGTAAGCCTCTCTGTATTTTCTAATAAACTCTTTTACTTTTACGCATCTACGAAAAATTCCAATTATACTACAGCACCTGATTGTAAGTCTTACGTGTTTGTTAATTTCAATACTAAGTTTCTTGAGTTCATACAACATATTATGTTTCAGTATCTGCGTGACAGTCGTGGTGCTGAACGTGCACTTTCGGTCTCCCCAGACACACACAATGGCTCCTTGGGTCCGTCGCGTATTCATACACGTACTGCCGCGTCTCCTCGTTATGCGTCGTCCGCACTACCGCCTCGACCCTCATCGCAGTCGATTGTACGTTTTCCAGTTAATAAAATATTCAAAATGAATACAAACAATGGTACCTCAACTTAAAAATTCTTATGTTTCAGTGCGGGTCTCGTCACAAGCGAAGGCTGGTCACCCATAGTAGGCCCGGTGGGAATGGGATCAGCGGGCGCACTGAGCGCGGCGGCCGCCGGTGACGAGCGTTCTCCTTCTCCTGGGGCGTGTCGCTTACACGACGCCCCGGCGCTCTGTGACGCACTGCGGCGATGGCACCGCTGTCCTGAACTGCATAAAGCTATCGACGGTATTAATTACATCGCCGACCAAACTCGGAAGGAAGAGGAGTCAACCAGGGTGCGTAAACCAGAGCTATAACTCTACCTAGTCCAATGAAATGGATGCTATTTTCTACTTGTTTTTGTTGTCTAAACAGGTGAAGGAAGACTGGAAATACGTGGCTATGGTGTTGGACCGGCTATTCCTGTGGATTTTCACGCTGGCGGTGCTGGTGGGCTCGGCCGGCATCATCCTGCAGGCGCCCACGCTGTACGACGAGCGCGCGCCCATCGACGTGCGCCTGTCCGAGATCGCGTACGCGGCCGCCAAGCCGCGCCCGCCGCCGCCCCGCTGAGCCGCCGCGCTGTCTCCTCACATTATGCCACATAAAACGATACACTATGTTCGATTGTTATACTTTACCTTAGCCGAGTGCTGTCGATCGGCGCTCGGTCCGTCGCACTGCGTTTATTATTATTATTGTAAATAAAATTATATTATATAAATAATAGTTTATACGACGAAATAACGTGATCGAAGATAAGTCGAATTTCTTTTGATAGAGACGAAATAAACTCGTTTGTTTACAGTATGCGTTTCATTGACAATAAACCATGTTTATTATTACATTACCTTTTCGTCAACGTACAAACGGGCACAAACTCACATGTGCCTCAAAGATCTACACTTTAGCCAAACTGTCAATATCATCGATTTATATCACCAAAGTAAATTTAATACTATTACGTACTTCTACATCCATAGCTATATTTTTATTTTGTAATACAAGTTCCAACAGGAGGTTGGGCGTCCAACAACAACGCATTTGTAGAAGTAGGTATTCAGAGAAGGTAACGTAAAATTAATGGTCAAACGAACTTACCTGTAAGTGAAGTTCGACCACAATTATGTGAGCAGCTTCATTCGAAGCGATGTACTTTTAACATATTGTAGATGCGTTCCCACGTATCAGCCTTGCACGGATTTTCAGAGGGTACCTTCATTTTTTTTTTTTTTTTTTGTTGACGTACCCCTCTGCCCGCCGGTTCGATCTAATCTCTCTCGGACTCGTCATTTCGTTTAAAGTATTTCTATTCTTATTTCACGTAGCAGGGTAGGGTAAAGCATACTGCATGAAATTATTTCAACACTATTACGGGAGGGTGATTGTAAATCGCTTCGAATGAAGCTGCTCACATAATTGTGGTCGAACTTCACTTACAGGTAAGTTCGTTTGACCATTAATTATGTTTCGCAGCTTCATTCTTTGCGATTTACTTTTAACATATTGTAGGATGTTCAGAGAAGGTAACGTGAAATAAGAAAATAATAAACAAATGGAAATATATATATGTATATTTTACTATGTAGGTATATGCTTTATAAAAAAAAAATTAAATAATCTAAATAAACATCTTAAAGTAAACTAAGAATAGAAGAAGCGAAATTATTTTCAACAACTTGTCTATTATAAAATTGAGCAAATACCAAAGAGGATTGACTCCAACCTGCGGTTTTTCTAATTAGTTCGATATTAACACCTAACCTTTTCGCAGCTGATGTAGCAGCATGTCGTGTGCTGTGTGCACTGAATATACTAGTGTCAATACCGCTGCGCTGAAGAGTATCCTTAATCCAGTGACTTAATCTTTGAGAGGATAATTTATGATGAGGTTTTCTGTAACTAATAAATAAAAAACTATTGTTTTGATTACGTAAAGATTTTGTTTTATTTAGGTACTCCTGCAGACTTCTAGCAGGACAAATTTCTGGATGAGCATCGTAAAATGGAATTTTAAGAAGTGGTTGAAAAGAATTTGGCTTCGAGGTTTTAATAAAATCGGGTATCTTAATCATAATGTCAATAGGAATATTAAAGATAATATTTTCAATTTTTATTAATGACAGAGTCTGTATGCGATGTGCAGTGACCAGTGATAACAAGGTTACAGTCTTTTTAGAAAGTGTTTCCAGATTAAGCTCCTCGTTTGGCCATTTTTCCGATAAATATTTTAAGACAATATTTGAGTCCCATGTAATATCGTACTTAGGATTGGTTGGTCTTAATCTGAAAACACCTTTCATAAATCTTTTTATTCGTTCATCGTCTAGGGTGTTACTACCTAAAAGTAGAGATAAGGCAGATTTGGTGGAATTGACAGTGCCATACTTTGCGCCACTGTCAAATATTTCCGTAAGAAAATGTAATATTATAGGTACTGATGGTTTCATATAATCGACATTATTTCGCAAGCAATAAATTAACCAATTTCTTATTGAACAATCATATTGTTTATATGTATTATTACTAATCGATTCTAACATTATATCGACTGAACGAGGGGAAATAAATCTTCTTAATAAAGTTTGCCGGATAATTTCACGGCAATTAGGGAGAGACTTTTGTGAAGCCTGTGTGGTAATCTGAAAGGAGATATTATTAAATTAGGACTTGGTTCGAATTGTAAAATTTCGCCGATAGACAATTTCTTTATTAAAGGAAACCAAGCTTGAGTCGGCCAATAAGGAACCACAACGATTCCTTCTGCCTTATCATTAATAATTTTTTGCAACATTTTTAATACCAACGAGAACGGTGGAAATGCATAAAATTTAAGTTTATCCCAAGATATGGTAAAAGCGTCTATCACCCAAGCATCAGGGTCGTTTTTCCAGGCCACGTAAGTTTCACATTTTGCGTTACAACGACTAGCAAATAGGTCGACCTCGGGTTTACCAAATTTTTCTATAATTTGGTTATATTGACTAACACCAATTTCCCATTCCGTATCTCTAAAGTGTTTTCTGGACATAGCATCTGCTTTATCATTATTTTTACTACTGATATATGAAGCAAAAACTAACAATTTTCGTTCTTCACACCACTGCCAAATCATACGAGAGATTTTGTTCAAATGAGGAAATTGGACACTGCCCATTTTATTGATACAAGCGATGGCAGTTACATTATCAATTCGCAATAAAATTTCACAATTAAAAAGATCTTTACAAAAAACTTTTAAACCGAAAAAAGCTGCCATGAGTTCCAATTCGTTTATATGTAGATTTATTTCAAAACTATTCCAGAAACCGAATGCTGTTTCATTATTACAATATACACCCCATCCCGTGGTCGACGCATCTGAATATATTGCTTTACTATATTTATTATTTTTAAGAAGTGCACTACCGTGATCAATGTTTTCAATCCACCAATACATATCTCTTAATAAGTATGAGGGTATTTTAATAACTTGTTCGTAACTTGGGTTATTTAACAAACACAAGTATTTGTATCTTTCAAATTCTTTTGTATAAACCCAGGAATATTGTAATGCGGGGCAAGCAGATATCAGAACACCCAGAAATCTTGCGAAGTGTCTTAATTTACACTTTTTTATGTAAATAAACTGATTAATTAGTTCCTTAATTTTAATTTTCTTACTTTCAGGTAACTTTAATTGCATGGATGAGGAATCAAACACAAAACCTAAAAATTTACATAACTTCTTCGGAACTAAGCAGCTTTTTTCATAATTAATTAAAAAACCTAATCTTTCCAGAGTGTGTTTTGTATATTTGATGTTATAATTACATTCAGTATAATTTCTACCGACACAAAAATAATCATCTAAATATAAAACGGACAAAAAATTTTTTGAACGAAGAAAATGAGAAACAGGTTTTAATAATTTTGTAAAAACATACGGAGCAGTACTAAGTCCAAAAGGTAGACAATTAAATTCAAATAAAGTTCCATTGTATTGGAAGCGAAGATATTTACGATGAGATTTATGAACAGGCACTAAAAAATAAGCATATTTTAAATCGATAGATGCCATAAAACAATCCTTTGTGACTAATTTTGCTGCCGTACGGTAGTCCTCCATCTTAAAGTGGGTATTCTTAACAAATTTATTTAAACATTTTAAATTTAGAATAAAACGATTATCGCCGTTCGGTTTAGGCACGAGAAAAATTTTTGATAAAAATTCGTCTGGAACGTGATCACATTTTGAGATAGCTTTTACCTTAAGAAGCTTATTTATACATTTATCAAAATTAACACGTTCTTGTACAGACTTTGTTATAACTTCTGGGGAAATAGATTGTGATGGCGTACACATAAAGGGTATTTTGTATCCTTGAATTATTGAAAAAATATAACGGTCGCTCGTTATCGTAGACCACTGGTCTTTAAAGTATTGCAACCGACCTGCGTACCGTACCTCGGTCTGCATTAGCGTCGTGTTGGCGAAGAAACTGTTTCAATCGTATTACGATTAGGACCTGCAATATGCAGAGTAATAAGTTTTTGTACATATGAAATGTATAAATATACATTCATTTAGCGTGACAGATACAACCCAGGATAGTTGTTCGCATCACTTAGTACATGAACTTACTTTCATCCAACGAAGAGTCTGACGACGAGCTGAGTATGCGGCGGCGCGAATGCAACTCAAGCCGCAAAAAAAATTTGTAATGTTTATGGACCTAATGCAGTATCTGTGAGAGTAGCGCAAGTTTGGTTTAAGCGTTTTCAAGCCGGAAATTTTGATATCAAATATGCATCTCGCTCTGGTCGCCCTGTTACGGACAAAATTGATGCCATTTTTGAAAAAGTGGAGCAAGATCGGCTTATTAGTAGTTACGATGTAGCTGAAGAACTGGCAATTGACCACAAAACGGTTTTGACTCATTTGAATAAATCTGGGTACACAAAAAAGCTCGATATATGGGTGCCTCATGAACTCACTGAAAGAAACCTAATGAATCGTGTACTCATTTGTGATTCTTTATTACGACGTAATGAAACCGAACCATTTTTGAAGAAGCTGATAACTGGTGATGAAAAGTGAATTACATACGACAAGAACGTGCGAAAAAGATCGTGGTCAAAGGCCGGTCAAGCTTCACAGACTGTGGCAAAACCAGGATTAACTCGCAACAAGGTAATGCTGTGTGTATGGTTGGATTGGAAGGGCATCATTCATTATGAGCTGTTACCGCCCGGCAGGATCATCGATTCAGAACTGTATTGCGAACAATTGATGAGATTGAAGCAAGAAATTGAGAGAAAGCGGCCAGAATTGATCAACAGAAGGGGTGTGGTTTTTCACCATGACAACGCTAGACCTCACACATTTTTAGCCACTCAACAAAAATTACGAGAGTTGGCTGGGAGGTATTAATGCATCCGCCGTATAGTCCTGACCTTGCACCTTCAGATTTTCATCTGTTTCGGTCTCTGCAGAATTCCTTAGGCAGTGTCAGGTTAACATCACGAGAGGACTGCCAAAACCACTTGTCGCAGTTTTTCGATCAGAAGCCCCAAAATTTTTACAGCAATGGGATCATGTCACTACCAACAAGATGGCAAAAAGTTATGGAACAAAATGCCACCTACATACTTTAGTCAAATGTAAATAAACTATAAAAAAAACTTTTTGAATTTTCATATAAAATACGAAGAAACTTTTTCCCCAACCTATTATTATATGTCCTTATTAAAAAATTTTATTTTTCTTATGTTTATTTTATTTTATTTATTTATTTAATGCCATACTGTATACATATCATTACAGGATTGTGCCCCAATTCGATATTACAGCACTTTATAAAACAAATTTAATACATCTATCCATGTTATAATAATATATATAATACTAAATTGTATATGATATATTCCAAGCAGCAACTATTGTGAGTTCACTCATACTGCAACAAAACAAATCAACTCTGTCTGAAAATATGGAACACTAGCTGACCTGGCAAACTTCGTACTGCCATAATCGAAATGCTTAAATTGGTTAAATGTGATGTGCATAGAAACCATTGCACAGCGAAACTGGTGATATGAACTGTAACAATAAACAACTGATACATTAGAAACGACACTGTTAATAATTTTTTCTATATTTTCAATGACACAGGAATCATGAGTGAGCCTTGTCGTGAGTGTCCACGTTTCGGCTCCGTATGTCATGACGGGTAGGACGCATTGGTTGAAGACTTTCGTCTTAAGGCACCGTGGGATCGACAATGTAACGATTCAACGTAACTTCCCAAACACTGCCCAATCCAGCTGAATTTTTCTATTTACCTCGTCCTCAAGGTTGTTCCTACCTAATCGCAAAGTCTGCCCGAGGTAGACATATTTTTGAACAACTTCGAGGACGGTTCATTGAACAAGATCTTGGTTTTATCCAAGTTTATCCGTAGACTGATACGCATAGAAGAATCAGCTAACTCGTTCAGCATTTGTTGTAGGTCCTGCAGCGTTTCTACCACTATGACGATGTCGTCTGCGAATCTCAAGTGAGAGATGTATTCGCCATTGATGTTGATGCCACGTCCTTTCCAATTCAGCTTCTTGAACATATCCTACATTGCATTAGTAAACAATTTTGGGGAAATAACGTCCCCTTGTCTCACTCCTTGATGCAATAGTGTGGGATTTGTTTGCTGATTACTCGGTGGTAGCTTCGAGACATCTCATCACTTGGATGTATCACTAATCAACTTGGCAACGTTGCAGGGACTCCAAAACAGCCCAGATTTCAACCGAGTCAAAGGCCTAGTCATAGTCCATGAATGCATGACACAGGGGCCGATTATACTCATGGGACTTCTGTATAATCTATCATACTGTATGGATGTGGTCTATGGTGCCGTATCCGGTCCGAAACCCGGCCAGTTCCGGGGGTTGGAATTCGTCCAATCTTCGGGCAAGACGGTTTGTGATCACTCTTGAAAACAGCTTATAGACGTGGCTCAGTAGGGATATGGGACAATAGTTCTTCAGCAGGGTTTTGTTTATATATAGTGGATAAAATAGAGTTCCTCAGTCTAATGATTTCAAATTTCAAAAATTTTGCTATAGTTCTGCGCAGTGAGACTGAAAACAGTAAAGCGTGTGCACTTGGCCCGAATTACTGTACTTTATATTGCTCAAAAATAGTCACATCACAACAATTAGATACTTACAAAACAAAGTTTGCCTAAAATGCTGGCTATTTAAAAGTTTTAATTTGATATTGACACACACACAGTAACAATACACTCTGTTAATCAATTTAAAGCTGACTGATAAACATTTTTTTTTTTTTTTTTTAATTTTTTTTGTTTTGTTTTGTGTTGCGTAAATAAACAAAAATGAAGGTATTCCGGCGCGCGAACACGCGACGTATCCATGTCCATGCGCGAAACAGGGAAACTTCTATGTTGGCGTTCATAAATGTAATATGTGACAAAACTTAAGATTTATCAAACAATCTATGTACATAAAATTGATCTGATAGACAGTAAACATCTGAAGTTAGTTAAAATTAAGGTTCTTTTTGTACCTCCTAAACATATACTTATAAACAACAACAACAGCCTGTAAATTCCCACTGCTGGGCTAAAGGCCTCCTCTCCCTTTGAGGAGAAGGTTTGGAACATATTCCACCACGCTGTTGCTATTCCACCAATGCGGGTTGGTGGAATACACATGTGGCAGAATTTCTATGAAAATTGTCACATGCAGGTTTCCTCACGATGTTTTCCTTCACCGCTAAGCACGAGATGGATTATAAAGACAAATTAAGAACATGAATCAGCGGTGCTTGCGTGGGTTTGAGCTCGCAATCATCGGTTAAGATGCACGCGTTCTTAGCACTGGGCTATCTCGACTCGCTTAACTAACTTTATTCTTTAGTTCAGTAACTTTATTCTGTATATTTAGACATAAAAATAAATGCAAATACTGTACTTTTAAATAATAAATTGAAATAAGACGTATTACCTATTGAAACTGATGGATGAGTGTACTTATTTTTTAATTAATACTTACTTTTAATTTTTCCACCAACCCGCATTGGAACAGCGTGGTGGAGTATGATCCAAAACCTTCTCCTCTAAAGGAGAAGAGGCCTTTAGCCCAGCAGTGGGAATTTACAGGCTGTTGTTGTTGTTGTTGTTACTTTTAATTTAACAGCACAATTCCTCGTCTGAAAAATTTCCATTAACAAAATGACCCGCCATTTATTGAATTATTTTGCTACAAAAATGTGATTAATGAAGAACCACTCGACCCATTTTGAGCAAACTTCACATAAACCGTCTACTAAATAGGCCAAACAAACCCTGAAAATTTAGTTTGGATAAGTGAGCCCGTCCTTGAGTTATAAAGTGACATCGAAAAATGCCACTTATTTTTATAGAAATAGATTCGAAAAATAGAGGTAGCGATGTTTCAAATAATGCAAAATCAATTTTAAAACATCAATGTTTTATTATCTAACAGCGATAATAATAGATTACACATTAATGATAATTCTCTAATAAATCTATTTCTAAGGAAAAACAAAGTTTGTTTTTTTATTTTTTTATCATATTCCTAGCATTTTTATCATACTGACTCACCTTCTAAACCTTACCCGAACTTCCACCAATAACTCAAGACCAAAATTAGCCAAATCGGTCCAGCCGTTCTGGAGTTTTAGCGAGACTAACGAACAGCATTTCATTTTTATATATATATATAGATATAGATTAATATAATTGCTCAGAATCAAATTTTAAAATATTTAGGTTCAGAAATGAAAATAAAGAACAAAAACTAAAAATATCCGTGTACCCTGAAGTGTGAAGTGAAGTTTATATATATATTAGAGGAAATAACCACTTCATTATTACAACTATAATGCACTTTACCGAACAATGAATCAACGTACTTCCTACTTGCCGCAACGTAATTTTTTTTTTTTTTTTTTTGTTGTATATTTACAACGTAATTTATTTATCGTTGTATTTTCCAAAAGTAATTGCCGTGATTACACGTTTAAGATAGTTATTTAGTTGATAGGAACTTCTGCTTGGATTAGAATCGCCCTGTATTTCAACGATAGTAAATATTTGTTAGGTTCGGTAGGTAGGTAGGTAGGTAGGTAGGTAGGTAGGTAGGTAGGTAGGTAGGTAGGTAGGTAGGTAGGTAGGTAGGTAGGTAGGTAGGTAGGTAGGTAGGTAGGTAGGTAGGTAGGTAGGTAGGTAGGTAGGTAGGTAGGTAGGTAGGTAGGTAGGTAGGTAGGTAGGTAGGTAGGTAGGTAGGTAGGTAGGTAGGTAGGTAGGTAGGTAGGTAGGTAGGTAGGTAGGTAGGTAGGTAGGTAGGTAGGTAGGTAGGTAGGTAGGTAGGTAGGTAGGTAGGTAGGTAGGTAGGTAGGTAGGTAGGTAGGTAGGTAGGTAGGTAGGTAGGTAGGTAGGTAGGTAGGTAGGTAGGTAGGTAGGTAGGTAGGTAGGTAGGTAGGTAGGTAGGTAGGTAGGTAGGTAGGTAGGTAGGTAGGTAGGTAGGTAGGTAGGTAGGTAGGTAGGTAGGTAGGTAGGTAGGTAGGTAGGTAGGTAGGTAGGTAGGTAGGTAGGTAGGTAGGTAGGTAGGTAGGTAGGTAGGTAGGTAGGTAGGTAGGTAGGTAGGTAGGTAGGTAGGTAGGTAGGTAGGTAGGTAGGTAGGTAGGTAGGTAGGTAGGTAGGTAGGTAGGTAGGTAGGTAGGTAGGTAGGTAGGTAGGTAGGTAGGTAGGTAGGTAGGTAGGTAGGTAGGTAGGTAGGTAGGTAGGTAGGTAGGTAGGTAGGTAGGTAGGTAGGTAGGTAGGTAGGTAGGTAGGTAGGTAGGTAGGTAGGTAGGTAGGTAGGTAGGTAGGTAGGTAGGTAGGTAGGTAGGTAGGTAGGTAGGTAGGTAGGTAGGTAGGTAGGTAGGTAGGTAGGTAGGTAGGTAGGTAGGTAGGTAGGTAGGTAGGTAGGTAGGTAGGTAGGTAGGTAGGTAGGTAGGTAGGTAGGTAGGTAGGTAGGTAGGTAGGTAGGTAGGTAGGTAGGTAGGTAGGTAGGTAGGTAGGTAGGTAGGTAGGTAGGTAGGTAGGTAGGTAGGTAGGTAGGTAGGTAGGTAGGTAGGTAGGTAGGTAGGTAGGTAGGTAGGTAGGTAGGTAGGTAGGTAGGTAGGTAGGTAGGTAGGTAGGTAGGTAGGTAGGTAGGTAGGTAGGTAGGTAGGTAGGTAGGTAGGTAGGTAGGTAGGTAGGTAGGTAGGTAGGTAGGTAGGTAGGTAGGTAGGTAGGTAGGTAGGTAGGTAGGTAGGTAGGTAGGTAGGTAGGTAGGTAGGTAGGTAGGAGGTAGGTAGGTAGGTAGGTAGCTGGTAGGTAGGTAGGTAGGTAGGTAGGTAGGTAGGTAGGTAGGTAGGTAGGTAGGTAGGTAGGCTTCCAATGCAGCCTTGCCCTTCTGCAGGAACTCATTTGCCACCCCCGTCACTAGGTCCATTTCTACGCCGGTGCCTCTCTTCGGTGATGTATACA